>NC_137054.1:63236438-63385019 GCF_032717465.1 Coenobita brevimanus
ATCATTACTGCAACATTTAAAGAAAACCTAACCTTTCAAAACCTTGGAAATACAATAAATATAATATACTCTTTGAATTTTGATGAATGAGTGATAGACACTGGGGGGTAGGCCACTCACGGGAACAGGAGTCAAAAGAGGCAAGAAATATGAACTCAGTCTTCAGGCAGTTTCCTTGCAGGTTTTTCCTCACCAGCTTAGTCCATGCTTTCTCCATTCAGTTTGTCAATTAACTTTTGCCTATGTCCAATGGTCCATGTTCTACATTTATCAGATTCCACCAGCAGTTATATGAAAGTCTGACTGTGTGAAGGTTTTCCACTTTTCCACCTCACCTTTCTCATTGATGCTTCCATGAACAGTGTTCTTTACTCCTATGTTTTTCCTCTTCTCTCTTTGTTTCTTATTCTTTACTCTTATTCCATCTCCTGCTTTCATACTTCCTGTCATATTTACTTATTAGTATGCCATTTCTTACAGACTTCCAATTTACCGTGATATTCACTGACAGGATCAGGAAAAATATATAGGAAAGAAAAGGGAACTGTACTTTGTTTTTCTTGATTTGAAGAAGGCCTTTGACAGAGTCCCCAGAGACTAAGGCTCCAACATGCTTGCATGCATTAGCCTTGGTCACCTAATGGTAGCTCTCCAAGCTGCTCAATCTCTGGCAGCCTCCCTATTCAGTCCCTTATCTCCAAAGTTACATGCTGTGACCTTGTCCCAGGTCTTTTTCAGTCTGCCTCTCACAGCCCTACCCCAACATTAACACTTCTCATTTTCTGCACCCAGTTGTCATCCCCCATCTTCTCTACATGCCCAAACCATCTCAGTCTACCCCACCTCATCACAACACCAATACACTCAAGTCCCATTCTTTCTTCTTAACTATTCCATCATAAACCTAGCCCCCTCCCCCCTTCAGGCTTCACATTCAAGGATGCACTGCCCAACCACCTACTCACTGTCATTTCTGTTCGTTTGAGCCTGCAAATATCCACTTCCTCTACTGCCCAGGTCCCACTACCATACAGCATTACGCTCTTAACATGTGCTGCATAGAAAGATCCTTGACTATGGGGGGAGAGCCCTCTCAGTGTCAGGAGAGGCAACAGCTCCCTGAACATCTTCTAATCACTCTTCACTCTAGCCACAGGGGTAACTCCAGTCCCACCCCCAGCACGTAATGTCTCCCAAATAACAAAACTCCTCCACACACTCGAGAGACTCACCAGCAAAATTGATCCTTTCATGCCTGACAATCTCCACATGCTCTCCCTGACACCCCGCACACATGCTTTCAGCACTATCTCTCAGTCTGCCTCGAAAACCACTACATCTCTTATGCACTGACTTGTCACAAACACTGCACAAGATGGAATTACTTCCCATGCCCTTGTGGCAAACTGCACATGGCCACTTTCCCTCTTCTTTGACAGTACTGCCGCCAACCCAAGATATCATCATCTTTGTTTTATTTGTATTTATTCTCAAGCCCTTGTGTCCCATACCATCTCTCCACTTTCTAAATCTTTCATTCACCTCCATTTCATTCTCTGCAGTCAACACCAAGCAGGAAGCAGTGCCAAAGCACTGCAAACCCTTCCTTGGCAGTCATTTTTGTGCTGATGTATAAACACAACACGATATCTAGTCAGCGATATCACATGTCCTATTGGGATAAATCAGATGAAAATTGATGATATTGTGCATTTCTTCAGTATCTTATGGGGAAAATTGCTTTGATATCTGACACACTTGCTGACCGAACACTCCCACTGGTACATCACTGCCAGAAATTGGGGTATGGGTGTACTGCTAACCAGTAGGCCTTTTATTTTATTGGTGTGTCTTCAGCAGAATATCTTCACCATCTCTCACAGTAACTGTTCTGTAAAACTTAATTTATAATGTAATAAAAATTCATCCATAAATAGGACTATCCCCAGATATGTACAGTAGACTTGTAATGGAAAAATTGGGAAGAAGCCTGATCCTATAAAGCTGGTAGCCAGTTATATCCAGTGGTCCCCCCTATTGAGATGAGATTTCAGTCAGCTGTTTGAAAATGAGTACAATAACATATTCTAGTACTAAAAATGAAAGCTATACCTGTTTTTCACTAGCTTGGCCCATAATTTTGCCCATTTGCATCTTATTTCACATCCTTGCCTTAGCATTTCTTCATGATTAGTACAGTACAGTAATTCTATAGTTTGTTATAACAACTCAGCAGTCATGTTGGGAAGAGGGTAATATGTCAGACCAGACTGTAGTACAAAGGGTAGGATATACGAATCTCGACCTGTTGTGCCCCACTTGATGGATATTGTTCGTTATTGCTGATGGAAGTTTGGTTGCCTTTGTAGTGTCTGTTAAATCATATATCCGCTATACCAGGGTCCATTATAGTGAGGGTCTACTCTCTGTTCTGTATATGTATACCAAAATAGACAACCAGAAACCCTTATTTTCTTTTCTTCCTTCAGCCTTCTTTCACTGCATTGATATCAGTGCTCTGTGACTGCATCAGATGGGATGCAGCCTACATAGATGGTGTTAGTGAAACATCAGTATTAAGCTGCTCAATATGCATCCTGCCTGAGCAGGTTCAAGTGAATAACGTTAACCATCAGCTCTTCCTACACGAACTCGCATAAGTACGTGTTGCTGCCCACTTCAGCTGCAGGCTGTATGGCCATGCATATGAGTTACAGTTGTTTAAAATCTTCCTCCTCAACTCGCTATCACTTGCCCCCGTCCTTTTAGCTCTCAGTGGGGATGCGCCCATAGTCATGCCAGTGATGGAACACTGCTTGTGTGTGTGTGTGTGTGTGTGTGTGTGTGTGCACACTTGTGCCTGCATGCATGTGTGTGCACATGCATGCAGACGTTTGTGATCGACGTGACACCTTGACAGTAGATTGCTGCTCAGGTATTGTTTTAATGAATTGCATTCTGACCACAATGATATTATAATATTATGGTGTAAATAATCCATATATTTTAGTTCAAGCATTTTACCTGTAAAGACAGTGGATATGGCCATATTTTTAAAAAATAATCATCATCCCAGCCTTAATTCACACCTAAAAGGGTGGGGAAATAAATGGTAAAAGACATTAGTCTAGGGTCATGAGGGAAAACAAACATTTATTTCATTTTCACTGTTTTCCATCCAATTTTGATACATTTCTGATTAATGAATAACTTTTCCTTCCCCATACCGTAACAGATATTAATTGGCTTTTGATTGTCACTTTACAGTACTTATTTCCCATGCAGTTTACGTTCGTTTTTCTACACTGATCAACCATTACTTTTATCATTTTCTTTACTTCTTGGCTAGTTTCTTCCCATGTTTAGTACTGTCATCATATTCCCTTTTCCTTCCATTTGAACCCCATTCTTTCTTCCACCTTAGCCAGTTCTTTCTCTTCTCATCCACTGCTCCTTCACCTTTCACATCCTTACAAATCAGATCCCATTATATCACCTCACCAGTATGTAGCATTCTTTAAGTTTTTGAATTTACATCTTGCCAAGTTGTTCTTTTCCTGGTCACAGCTCTTTGTATTACCACACCTATATGTATCATTTTGAAAGTTTTTAAATCCATTTTACTGACAGTCCATTGACCCTAACTCTTGCACTCTCTGTAGCTCATATTAATTTGTTGTTGTTCTGTGTGTAGACTTTCATTCTGAGTACTGTACTCCACCTTCCCATTCTCCACCACACTCCTCCCAATTTTTCATTGCATACCACAATCTTATGATCAGAGAAACCTTGATAAATTCATTCTCATCAGATAACCAAGAAGTATAATAGTGCTAAATATGAAAGTTGCTCTCATAGAAATAAGATGCAATACGGTATAGAGATTTAGAGTTGCTAATTATCCTGCCTAGTTATCCAACAGTCTGGCTGCACTGTGGGGTGGTACTACCACTCTGTGGTCAGGTTGTGTTAGGAAGAATTCTGCCACCACATTCCCTGCATATCATAAAAGTTGACTAAAAGGGATGGGGTGAGGGGACTAGGGACTCCCTCTTGTGTACAGTATTTATATTTCCTACAGTGAGACAAGGCATTGAAAGGGAAGGGGGATTGAGCTATTCCTGTACCCTGAAGATTGGGTCTATGAATGTGCATGGATGTAGTACAATTTAGGCTAAAAGGGAGGAGATTGGGAGAATGTTTGTGAGAAGAAAGTTTAATGGGTTAGTTTTGAGTGAAACAAAGATGAAAGGGAAAGGTGAATCTTGAAAGTGTGATGAAAGGATGTCAGTGTTGATAGAGGAAGAGTGACTTCAGACTGGACTAGCCTTGTTAGTGAGCCCGGAAGTGCAGCAGTGTGTAATTGAATTGAAGGAGATGTTATTGAGACTGCTGCGGGTGAAAGCAAAATTTGGACATGAGTTGTGGGTATTTGTAAGTGCATATTGGCCTGGTAGTGAAAGGGATGAAGAAGAGAGGAAGTTTTTCTGGAATGATGTTGATGAGTGTCTGCAGAGTTTTGGAGTAAATGCAACTGTGGTGATGATGGGAGATCTGAATATTAGAATGGGAAATGTAGCAGTTGAAGGTGTTGATATGCATGGTGTGCCTGGAAGAAATGATAGTGGGAAAAGAATGATAGGAGTGTGTGTTGAGCAAGAGATGGTGATTGGAAATACCTTGTTTGAGAAGAGAGATATTTATAAGTATACACGGGTGAGACAGGAGGGTGGAAGGTTGTTGATAGAGCATTGATGCACTGTGTGGTTGTGTCCAGGAAGGCAAGAGGAAGATTGGTGGACATGAGAGTTTTGAGAGGGGAGGGTGGAAGTATGTCTGACCCCTACAGGTTGTTAGTAGGTATGAGGTGGGTGGGAGCTAGGAGAGTTAGGTGTGGCAGGGAGGTTTTTAAAGTGAGTGAGTTGGATAATAGAGAGAAAATAATAGAGTATTAGAAGTTGAAAGATGAGTGGAACGCAGTTAAAGATCAGGAAAATGGCAGTGTGGAGGAGGAATGGCAGTTGTTTACAAGTGCTGTGATGGGGTATTTGGAAGAGGTTTGTGGTATGAGACAAGTGGGTGGTGGTGCAAGAAATGGAAGTAAATGGTGGTGCGAGGAAGTAAGTATGGCTGTAGCTGAGAAGACGTGCATATGAAGTATGGCTACAGAGGAAGGAAGAGATGTCATGTGAGAGGTATAAGGAAAAGAGGAATAGGACAAGAAGGGCTGTGCTTGATGCTAAAGTGGCACCAGATGAGAAGTGGGGTTGGTGGTTGACTGTGAACTTTCAACAGAATAAGAAAATGTATTGGCAGGAAGTGAAGAGGGTGTGAAAGGGAGAGTCTGGGAAGGAAGAGCGGGCAAAAGCAGAGGATGGAAGTATGTTATTTGAGATGGATGCAGTAAGGAAGAGATGGGCAGAGTATTGTGAAAGAGTGTTAAATGTAGAGGAGGAAAGGGAGGCTGAAATTGTGGCAGATGGAAGGATGCAAGGAATAAATGTGTTTGGAGAGCTGAATGATTCTTTGATCATGGTGGAGGAAGTGCAGGAGGCAGTAAAGAAGATGAAAGCAGGGAAAGCTGCAGGTATGGATGGGTGTGCCATGGAATGTTTCATAGGTGGTGGAGTGACCATTGTTGAGTGGTTAGTAACATCGCAGAATATGTGTTTTGTGAGCGGCATGGTACTGATTGACTGGGCAAGTGCATGTGTGATTCCA
Organism: Coenobita brevimanus; assembly: GCF_032717465.1. Classification (NCBI taxonomy): domain Eukaryota; kingdom Metazoa; phylum Arthropoda; class Malacostraca; order Decapoda; family Coenobitidae; genus Coenobita; species Coenobita brevimanus. Next base: position 63,242,160 of record NC_137054.1, read on the forward strand.
TTTTATAAAGGTAAGGGTGATAAGTGTAAATGTACTAGTTTTAGGGTTATAAGTCTGTTGAGTGTTGTAGGTAAAGTGTATGGTAGAATGTTGATTAAGGGAGGTAGAGAGGGTACAGGGGGAGTGATAGGTGATGAGCAGTGTGATTTTAGGAGAGGAAGGGGATGTGTGGATCAAGTATTTGCAGTGAGACAGATGTGTGAAAAGTATTTGACAAAAGGTAAGGATGTCTTTAGGGGATTCATGGATTAAGAGAAAGTGTATGATAAAATTGATAGGGAAGCTTTGTGGACTGTTTTGAGATTGTATGGACTAGGTGGTAGGTTGTTAAAAAGAGTGAAAAGTTTAAATGTAAATAGTAGAGCATGTGTAAGAATGGGAAATTCTGTGAGTAATTGGTTTCTCGTGAGAGTGGGGCTGTGACAGGGATGTGTGATGTCGCCTTGGTTGTTTAATAATTATATGGATGGTGTTATAAGGGAGGCAGTGCAAGAGTGTTAAGTGGAGGTTTGAGTCTGCTGAATGCTGATGGTAGAGTGTAGAATCTGAATGAGCTACTGTTCGCAGATGATACTGCGCTGGTGGCTGATTCAATGGAGAGATTGAGACAGTTGGTAGAGGAGTTTGGAAGGGTGTATGAAAGGAAGAAATTGAGATCAAATGAGAATAAGAGTAAAGTGATGAAGCGTACGAGGTTGGTAGATGGTAGGAGGATGAATGTAGTTTTGAATGGCAAGTTGCTAGAGGAGGTAGAGTGTTTTAAGTATTTGGGGTCACATGTTGCTGTGGGTGGAGGAATAAATGTAGAGGTGAAGTGTAGAATGAATGAAGTAGGAAAGGTGCTGAGAGGAATGAAAAATGTGTTTAGATGTCATTCCCTCAGATTGGATGTAAAGAGAAAGTTGTATGAGGCTGTAGTGGTACCATCTGCATTTTATGGGGCTGAAACATGGAATATGGGTGTAGCAGTGAGGAAGAGTTTGAATGTAATGGAGATTAAGTGTCTGAGGAGTATCTGTGGAGTGATGTGTATGGCTCGAGTGAGAAATGATGAAGTATGAAAGAGAACTGGAGTTATGCGGGAGATGGCTGATCAAGTTGAGCAGAGAGTGTTGCGATGGTTTGGGCATATGGAGAGAATTGGTGAAAAATATAACTGGATTGGATGTGAGAAGTATATGGCTGAGGGGAAGACCACAGATAGGATGGATGGATAGCGTGAAGAGACCGTTAGATGTGAGAGGGATGTCTGTAGAGCATGGAAGAGTGGTTACACATGATAGGGATAACTGAAGAGAAATTGCAAATTAAAATATAGTGACACGGCCCTGAGGGTATATTCTCCCGCATTTGGTCTGATCACCTGATATGGTCAGGTGCGGTAAGGGTCCATTATGATGTGGCAGGGGTAAACCAGCTCTGCTGTCGGGCCCTGCTGTGGATGTCGCTGATTACACTGCGCAGTTGACCTTTGTGTGGTGTGGTGTGTGGTGAGAATCAGTCCCCTCTCCACTAGAGGCTAAGATACGAGTAAATATGTGTGTGTGGATAAGCAAATTGGGAGCGTGTCATCCTCTCTTGGCTACCCCCATTTGTGGAGGGAAGCAGCCTAGGTATGTAGATAGATAGTTATCCTGCATATAAAATTGTGCCCTTCCTTGATGGTAGAATAAAAATGGATATGTAACCTTGGTTCATCAATTCCCCGCACACGTGGGACCAATCTTCTTTACCACTTCTTATCCATGTCTCTACACCTCCAATACAGTATTTGGGGCCACAGGTAGCTCTTATGTTTTTGTTAACCCATTCAGTCAAAGTGCATGTTAATTTTGGTCTTGCTAAACCCCTACAGTTGTATTAAGTGCATATTAATACTGGTCTTGCTATATCCCGACAGTTGTATTGACCCTAGGATAGACTTTTCTGTCTTGATGAGTAAGAAATATCTGACCATTATTAATCCCTTCACTACCACAAGGCTGTCTCAGGCTCAATTTATTGCCTAGTAGTCACAAGCATAATAGTATGCCCTCAGGCTGAAGTGGTTAATAACACTGACATCAGTACATAATGTAAGGATAATTCCATCTTTTACAATATGCAATGCTTCCTGCCTAGTCTAGAATATAGAAGGAAAGGTACAATAATGATTTAGTTTACCATTGATAATCAGCTCACACCTCTCACTATGTGTTGTCTTGTCCCGAAGAAGGGAAGTTTTTTTTTTTTTTTTTAATTCTTGTTTTATTGGCACTTTACACAAGAATTAAACTGTTACACAGGTTTAATGTATCCAAAAATTCACATGAAAGTCCATAAACTTAAATCATAATAGCCTACCTCCATATTCATCTGTCCTTATTGCACTGCAACGCTTTTGTACTGTACATGACAGTGTTGGTACCATGTAAACATCTCTGTCTTCTCTATCTCCTCTGTCTCTTTCCTGTCTTCCACCCATAGCTTCCCCTCATCCTGCACACAGTTTTATCAGAGTAGTGATTCTTTGCCAGGTGCGTGCTTGCTGATATTAAATTTACAGGTTTCAAATTTATGGATGTGTGTAACACTTGGGAATTTTCTCAGCTGTATAGCAACATACTGTATAATACTGAGCTCAAAAGAATGAAGTTTCTCTCTACAGATCTCCATCAGTACTGGTCTGACATTCCTTATTCCAGTCGCTCATTTTTCCCAGCATGCCATAAGATTTGCCAGTGAATTACCTTTACTATGTAATATCTTACTCAGTAATCCTCCAGCATCCAAACTACCACACGCAGAGTATACCACATCAAATTTAATCTAAAGGTACACCTGTACTGTGATGCAGCTTCACTAAGGCGTGCACAGAACCCCAGTTAATGCATCCTTCCCTCCCTTTGCCCAGTATGGAAGGTCTGACTGAGAACATGATGAACCTCCGTGGGCAGGCAGGCGTAGGGGGCCGGGGAATGGTGTCTGGTGGAGCAGGTGAAGATGGGGTGGTGGGTGGAGTTGGGGGCTGTGGTGGAGCAGAAACCTCACTCGGTGGCCCTCCCTCCCCCACGGGACTCCGCTACTCTTCAGACAAGCACCCAAAGTTGGCCTTGGCTAATATTAATATGCTCCAGAAGAGGCGGGAACTCTGTGACGTGGTTCTAATAGTTGGTGGACGGAAGATCTTTGCTCACAGGTCAGTTTCACTTCTTTAGCCTGTCACAGCAAAACATCAGTCCAGGTTAGTTCTCAGTACAGTAAAATTAGTCAATCTGAATGATTTGGGGAGAAAGCTGGTCCTTATTATGGAAACCAGTTTTCTGGATAAATCAGGTTCCAGAGGAAAGGACACTTATACTTGTGAGCTAGGTAACTGTGGGCCTTGTTAAGCAAGGCTTTAATAGTCCAATATATGATACTGTCCATGACTTTTATTTTCCCTCTGACCATGGCTTTACTGCAATGGACAGTGAACACTACAAAACATCATAGTACTGTATATATTAATGTTACATTATGGAAAGTGGAAAAATTATCATCAGAGCAGTTGTGTACATGAGACTTATTTGACATGGCTATGGCAAGCCATAGAGGCATGCTTTATCTCCAGATTTGTGAAGTGTACATAATTGCTGTATTGATAATGCTTTCACCTTGTGTATTGTAATTTTAATATGAATGAAGACTTTTTGTGGTTTTTCTTATGCATTTTAGGAAAACCGTACAAAAAAATTGAAAATGTACGCTGTGTCAGTTTAGACTCTCTGGGCATTTGTAGGAAAGGCCCTGCTTGTGGCTAGAGTACATGTATGCATTTATCATGACCATACTTACACATGTCTCAACTTGTGAGCATCAATTAAGTGTATGTATTGCAATATTCAATATAGTACAGTACAGTATACAGTATTGTGGTGCTGGTTTCTGAAATCCATCATCCAATCCTATGTTGCCCCATGAGGAGTGTAGGAGCCTGAGGCTAGGCAGGCTGGTCCTGATATTTAAGATGAGAGTGATCAGCCTCACTCATCCTTGGGTGGCATTACATGAGCATTAAACCCCAACCATCCTTTGGATATAAACCTGCGCAGGCTCAGTCCGATTGGAGGGCCTTAATTACCCACTAAACCACCAGGTGCCTTAATCTGGTTACATGGTTACCACCCAGCATAGTAAACGGTGTCTTAGTGTACAGGAAACCATTTGGCTTGTCACTTAGTGTAGAGTCACCCATAGGCAGACAGATGAGGAAAAAGTGGAGGAAAGAAAGACAGAAGAGGGAATGTAAAGTCACCCATAGGCAGAAGGAAGAGGAAAGAATGAAGGAAAGAAACACAGAATAGGAAGGAAGGAAGAGAGGAAAGGGCAGATGACCAGAGCAGCACTACATCAAGTGAGTGGATGGTGAACACCCTCGCCTACCAGGGATATTTATAAGTGTAAACATATGAATGTGTCAGTCTGCCTCTGACCTCTGCTAGTTTAAGCAGATATACTGTAGTTTGGAGTGGTTAGCCATTCCATATTAGCTAAGCTTCATGAAAAAACAAGTCCTGATTAAGTGGGTTTAACCATATAAACTTCAAGTAATCTCCATTTTACCAAAAGTTAAGATTTTGAAATGTATTTGAAGCTTTTTGGTCAGTCAGGGATGTAACTGAAAGTGGGAATATTTTTCATAAAGGTAGGAGTTACTGTATTTAGATGCCTTGGTTATTACTGCTGATAGTAAAGAGGATGGTTTAGGAAAATTGAGGAAGTTTCCATTGTATGTGATGCCTGTGGAAGGTGGGTACATATTCCACTACCACGAATTTGGCCAGTGGCTGTCCAGATATACTGTGCAGTTTTTCTAGATATTCGGTGATTATTGAAATGCATATTGAGCTCCTTATGCAGGCCACTCGAAACACATTTTCACATGAATACAGTACAGTCAGACCCCTACTTAGGAAGGATCGACTTACGAAAAATCCGTAGATATGTGAAAAACTGTGTGTGTGTGTGTGTGTGTGTGTGTGTGTGTGTGTGTGTGTGTGTGTGTGTGTGTGTATGTGTATGGCAGTCAGTCACAGCAAAGAAGGATGGGGTCAGGTGAAGACACTGACAAAGAGGTGAGGTGATAACTGCAGTTCAGGGAAGGGTAGGGGAGAAGTGGAATAGTGGAGACAATAATGGGCTTTAATCTGGATGGGTGGAGAGAGAGAGAGAGAGAGAGAGAGAGAGAGAGGATAACACAGAAGTAGGTATGGGGTAGAGGGAAAGTATTTTGTGACCTCAATAATTATTGGATTAGGGATGGGTTAGAGAGAGAGAGAGAGAGAGAGGGAAAGGATAGCACAGAAGCAGGTGTGGAGTAGAATGGCGATGGGGTAGAGGTAAAGAATTTTGTGACCTCAGTAATTTTGGGATTCGGGTTGGGTTGGAGAGAGAGAATGCAGAAGTAGGTATGGAGTAGAAAGGCAATGGGGTAGAGGGAAGAATGGGATTAGGGTTGGGTTGGAGAGAAAGAGAGAGAGAGAGAGAGAGAGAGAGAGAGGACAGCACAGAAATAGACTTGGTGTAGAAAGGCAATGGGATAGAGAGAGAACGAACTTTGCATCCTTAGTAATTATAGGATTAGGGTTGGGTTGGAGAGGAGAGAGAGTGAGAGTATAGGAATGAGAGGTGGACTTATGAAAAAAAAAAAGACTTACGAAAGACCTTTAAGGACCTATTATTTTCGTAAGTTGGGGACTGCCTGTATATACTATAGGTAAAAAAAAGGCAATACAAGGGGTCACTGTTTGTATTCAGTAAATTTCATCTCCCAGTGATGGATGTTTTACAAGCTCTGCATATGTGTGTGTGTGTGTGTGTGTGTGTGTTTGTGAGAGAGAGAGAGAGGGAGAAATTATAGACTAAGATCACAATACCTTGTTTCAGATTGAAGTATTTATCCGTCAGTCAACATCCAATTACTTCTATCCCCATATAAACAGGAATGTAGGGTCCCAGGGCTAGGCTATGGAGTCCTAACATTTAAGGCAAGGATGACCAGCCTAATTAGCTGCTGAGTGGCATTGTACAACCTATAAACCCCCTTCACCCTTCAGATGGAAATCCCACTGTCTGGCTGGAGTGGCATAACTCTCAAGACAACCAGGTGTCATTTGGTTATATACAGTAGTTACCACTCAGTGCAGTACATGGGTTCTTGGGCTGCTGGAAATAGTTTGACTCGCCACTCAATCTAAAGTCACCTGAACAGAGAGATAATACTGACGGAGTTAGTAACTGTGTGAAGAAGTGTCTATAACAATACCATAAAAATTTAACTGCAGAACTGCAGTGGCAGAGTTTGTTTTTTATAAAGAAATTTTTAAACTGTGATGTACCGTATTTCCTGTATGGTAAGATACTTTTTTTCCCCCCAGAAAAATGCACATAAAAATCACCCTGCGTCTTTGCACTTGAAGATGAAGTTGTAGAAAGGAGTTTGCCAACTCTCACAAATCCTGGTTACGAGATACAAGCACTCACAGATCCCAGTCATATGATACAAGCATTCATGAATCCCAGTCATGAGATAAAAACACTCATGAACCCCAGTCACAAGATACAAGCATTCATGAATCTCAGTCACGAGATACAAAGCACTCACTACATTCATCGAAGCAGATGAAATCAATCTTATCAGCACAGCTACTTAGCAGACGACACCCCTCCATGAATCAACAGAATGACATCAGCATACACTGTTCATTTCAAGTTACAGGTAATAGAATATGCTAAACAACACAGCAGCAAGGCAGCTGAGAGGCACTGTGGATCACAGCCCACAGAAAAAATGATTCGAGAATGGAGGAAGTAGGAGAAGGAATTAAAGAAAACGAGAATGTGAAAATATGGACTGTGATATAAGCAAGCAAAATTTCCACAGCTAGAGCAGTATTACAATATTACTAAAGCAGTATTACAACAATGACTCTGTTGGCTGGATTGAGTAAATTCTGTTGGGGGTGTGGGTTGTAAAGGTTCATTTGAACTACTGAACATAAAACCATCAGCTGATGGGAACTGAATGTAAATGCGCCATTGCCAGCATGTTTACACGCCTTGTAGTGGCAACTACGTGTTGTTGCTGATGTGAATTTGTATAGAATTGTGTAGAACTAGGTACATACATACATTCATACATACGTACATAAATACATCATCTAATCCTGTGTTGCCCCGTTAGGAGCTCTGGAGTCTGGGGCTAGGCAGGTTGGTCCTGACTTGTAAGATGAGAGTGACTAGCCTCACACATCCTTGAATGGCATTACATGAGCAGTAAACCCCAACCATCCCTTAGATATAAACCCGCATAGGCTCAGTCCAGTTGGAGCGCCTTAATTACCCACTAAACCACCCAGCATAGTAAATGGTTTCCTGGTGTACAGGAAACTATTTGGCTTGTCACTCAGTGTAGAGTCACCCATAGACAGAAGGAAGAGGAAAGAAAGAAGAATAGAAAGACAGAAGAGGAAGGAAGGAAAGAAGGAAGGAAGAGAGGAAAGGGCACTCACTTAAGAGCAGCACTACAACGAGTGAGTGGATGGTGAGCGCCCCCACCTACCACTCTGAACTAGATACATCTAATTAATGATAACTACAGATATTTGATAATACTGTAGGTCCAATATGTGATACGGTAATTTGCAGTGACAGAAAGAAAAATGACATTGTAGAGTCACTGCCCTGGACTTGCTAGAATGATAAGCTATTAAATCCTCAAATATTTTTTCCCCCAAATATCTAGCATATTAAATGGTGCATCTTAGCACTTGTAGTGTCTATCATATGGAAAATATGGTAGTTTACCAGAGCTAGAAATTGCTCTGTAAGTGGATAATTTTCTGTATGATTTCCAGAGTGATTCTGTCAGCATGCAGTCCGTATTTCCATGCCATGTTTACTTCTGAGCTACTGGAGGCTCGGCAGACCGAGGTGCCTATAAGGGATATTGATGAGCATGCTGTTGATCTCCTTGTCAACTTCTGCTACACCTCAGAGATTACTATTGAGGAATCTAATGTGCAGACTCTCCTTCCTGCAGGTGAGTTTAAAAAAAAAAAAAAATTCATACATTCATTTTTGTTTTTTACCTTATCAGATACATATTAATTATTTTTTCTTTAATTCCAAGCTTGTTTCACAAATATCCTTGCAGCATTTGCTCAAAGAAACGTTATGTTGGTATAGAAATGAGAAAACGGGGAAGTGATAGGGGTGGTAATGGCAGATGGTGGCATCCACCTTCCACTCCATTGATGTGGTACTGCCTTCAGGATACTTACCAGACAGATCTCAGAGAGTAGTAGTGGATCACACCCTCTCAGACTTGGTTTCTCTTTTGTTTGGAGCTCCTCAGGTATCAGCCATAAACCCAATTATGTTCACTATTTACACTAGTACCTGATCATGCACATGCTGTGACTCATAAATTTTATGCTGATGACACTCAACTTTATGTGAAGATGACAGATATTAGTGATGCAAAGAATAAAATGGGATCCCTAACATCCGATATTACAATGTTGATGGCTGATAAGAGATTTAAGCTGAAGTATGGCAAAATTGAGATCATTGTTATTTTAGGAAACACAAGGGATGATGACACCAAGAGTATCCTGACTTATGATAACGGTGAGTCACAACATTTTCCTGTGAATTCTGTTTAAAACTTGTGAGTGTATTTTGACTCAAAACTAAAATAAAGTTAGTTGAAGTAAGATGTCTGAAGCTGTATTTTGCACAGCAAAAACCTATATACTGAGACAGTGGTCTTGTAATGTTGACTGTGGTATTTTAGTGAATTATGGATTGGTTTTCCAAATTATCTGTTAACCCTTTAACCGCAGGTGTCGTTCCAGAATGACATTGAAAAAACTGGACCAAACCGTGGGTGTCATTCTGGAATGCTCGTGAATATTTTGAACACCGCGTGTTTTTTCTGTGCGCCAATTGTTTCACTCAAGAGTACCTGTCGAGTTCTTTCACGCCAGCCCTCCCACACCTCCCTCCTCCCACCCCCCGGTGGCCCCCCCCACCCCTGTCCAGACACGCATCAGTCAGTATCTGTCCAGCTCTGTGCGTGACAATGGCGCTCCGTCCCGAGTCATCATCGCTCGCTTCCTTCTCGGAAATTCCTAGTGCTAGTGTGCCTTTGACCTCTACACTGAAGAAGGAACTCCCGACGGCGAGGCAGAAGGGGTTGAGCACCCCAGAAATTAGGACAGAGCTGGATAAAACTGTAAGTACAACTATGGATTGTGGCAGTGAGAGTGATACACTTACCGCAAGTACAGTAGTGATGATTATGCACTTATTGCTGGGGAACCGGTTATGGTTGAACAATTGGGCAGTGACAGCGATGAAATTGAACATGTTGTCTCCCCCCCACCGCCCACAACTTACTCTGGAAAAGGGAAGGCGCCCATGGGGAAAATGGGTGTAGCACGTGGGAAGGGAGTGAAGCGGAAAATTACGTCTCCTACACCCGGCCCTAGCAAGCATTTCCCACCACTTTCCTGTTCCCCTAGCCATATTGCCCTCACAGCATCTTCATCTTCTGTCGTGCCCTCTCCTCAGTCAACATCATCTGAGGAATATGAATTCCCAGAGCCTGCACAGCAAGGGAAGGCAGGCCGTGCAGGCCGGGTAAGCAGGGCAGGCCGGGCTAGAACAAAGGGGATGCATGGCAACCGGAGGGCAAAGCGGGGTGATAAATGGTGAAGAAAGGGAGGTCAGGTTTCACAACACACCAGGTCAGTAACCCACCTGCCTGCCCACTGCCCAGCTCCCTCCCCCTCACCACCCCCCCACTCACCCCCCTCCCGCTCACCTCCTGCCTCACCCATTGCCTCCACCTCAACTCCTTCTCACCGGGAAAAGAGTGCAATGCGACCTGACACTGCCACTGAACCACGCACCGGGAAAGTGGATGCATTTGTGTGGTCTGACAGTGCTGATTTTCAGCCACACAATCCGCCGTTTGACATAACAAACGCCGGAATACAGCCTGCCTGCCCATGCAACGAAGGAGATGACTTTGTTGACTACTTCCTGGCCTTCATGGATGACAAAATCGTGCAATTTGTCAGCGATGAGACCAATAGGTATGCAGCTCAGTGTGCAACAGAAGGGCTGGGACCTATTGGCTCACCAAAGCAAGTGTCGTGGTTGTCTGTAGGGATCAGAGAGCTGTATGTGTTCTTTGCTCTCATGTTCTTGATGCCCCATATCAAGAAACATGAGTTGGAGGAGTACTGGCTGGTTGATGACATCACTTCAACCCCAACATTCGGCAAGTACATGTCACGAGATCGGTTCCGACAGCTACTAGGATACCTGCACTTCGCTGACAAGGAAAACCCGTCCCAAACTGACCCTTTGTGGAAAGTGAGGGATTTCCTCAACAGGATTAGGGATTGATTTATGCGATTTTTCCGTCCTATGCAAAAAGTTGTCATAGATGAATCCCTGGTATTGTTCAGAGGACGTCTCAAATTCATGTAGTACATCCCCAGCAAACGTCACCGCTTTGGAATAAAGTTCTTTGTGCTGTGTGACTGTGAGACGGGGTATATCTTTGATTTCGTTATCTACTCTGCAAGCACAATGGACGTGGACAGGAACGACCCCCTTGGCTTCTCTGGCTCTGTAGTAAAATTCCTGTGGAGAGGTATTTTGGTGGGAATCATGTGCTGTACACGGACAATTACTACACAGCACCGAAACTCGCCAAATACCTGGCTGAACACGGCATCGGCACTGTTGGCACTGTACAGAGCCACAGGAAAGAGTGGCCAAGTTTCCCTGAAGCATCATCCTCATCCAAGGGAGATGTGCACCTGAAGAAGTCAAACAATCTTCTGGCAATCAGGTGGCACGACAAGAAGGTTGTTAATATGCTCAGCACCATCCACAAGGGGGAAATGAAGAGAACTGGGAAGGTCAGCTACAGGACGGGAGAGCCAATCATGAAGCCAGATGCCATCATTGACTATAATATAAACATGAGACTTGTTGATAAGTCAGACATGATGATTGGTGAGATAGACTGTCTCAGGAGAAACACCCGATGGTACAGGAAGGCTTGCCTCCACATGCTCGATATGTGCATGCTCAACGCCTTCCTCCTCTACAAGACACAAGTCGGGGGCATAAGGCAACCATCCCTGAGACAGTTCTCCAAGACTGTCGTGCAGCAGCTGCTTGCAAGATTTGGTCAGGTGACGGCATTGGTCCCAAGGCGACACTCTGACACACAACCTGACCGTCTTGAGTGCCGCAATTACATGAGCCGGCACCAGCTTGTGAAATTGCCTCTCACTGCAGGCGGCAGGTTGTCACAGGGCCGCTGCAGAGTTTGTCATAACACCACACGGAGGCCTTGGGTGAGAAAAATGAGCACACACCAGTGCCAGGAATGCCAAGTTGCTCTCTGTGTGACTCCATGCTTTGCCGAGTACCACTCTCTGAGTAAATACTGACAGTGACAGTGATATACTGTGATGCGACAGTAACGTGCTTTACCAATAATTGTATAAGGGATAATGTAGTAATAAGGGATATTTTGCCTAGAAAACAATGTAAATATTGACCAGTATAATAAGTGATATGGTAATAGGAAAATCTGCGGCACTGCTGTGATTCTGTGATGCGACAGTGACGTGCTCTACCAATAATTGTATAATATAGTAATAAGAGATATTTTACCTAGAAAATTATGTAAATATGGCCAGTATATAAGTGATATGGTAATAGGAAAATCTGCGGCACTGCTGTGATTCTGTGATGCGACAGTGACGTGCTTTACCAATAATTGTATAATATAGTAATAAGAGATATTTTACCTAGAAAATTATGTAAATATGGCCAGTATATAAGTGATATGGTAATAAGAAAATCTGCGGCACTGCTGTGATTCTGTGATGCGACAGTGACGCAATATAGTAATAAGTGCAGTTTAAATATAATGTATATTGCCCAGATTATATGTAAAATAGTAATAGAAGTTAGAAATAATGAAAACATCGCCACTATAGTAGGACTCGCGCACGTTTGCGGCTGTGGTGTGGCCTGCACCTGTGTACAGTGTTGCCACGTTTTCTATACCGTTATCTCTCTCTCTCTCTCTCTTGGCGGGAAATGTGAGCCACCCTGAGTACTTTTGATTCTTTTATAAGTTATTTATAATTGTGCTTTCATTTGTTAATTTGGTTTTGTTATATTTAGTGATGCCGACAATGCATTCAATGCATGCCCCTCTCCTGCCCCCCTCTCTCTCTCTCTCTCTCTCTCTCTCTCTCTCTCTGTAGGGAAGCTATCTGTCAAGGTCACCGACTGGGTGTGGAAGTGTTGCCGCTCGCGAGTGAATAATGTTTTTTTTTTTTTTTTTTTTTTTTTACTTCGGTATTGGCATATGCCTACTATTTTGTCCTACATATTAGCTTATGATTATAAATGTGATTATTCCTCGCCCTTAAAATTATGGTAAAAGCCAGTAAATGTGAGCATTTTTCCCAAGCAACACCTGTACAAGCTATGGTTGGGTATACGGAGGGGTACGTACTTTATTTTAGGCCAGATGGGTGTGTAAGTGTTGCCACTCACAAGAATTACATGAATTATTTCTTTTACTTTGGATATTGGCATATTTCTTCTTTTTTCAGGCTCATTATCTTATATCCATAACTGTGATATTATTACCCACCCTAAAACTACGCTAAAAACCATTAAAAGTGACTACAATATCTTTTAGCAACACTGTACAATATGTATGCCATGTTTCTGTGTTACTGTATAAATATTTTATGCATAATAAGATTACTGTTGATTCATCCATCAAAATACACAAGTGTAAGTTTTATTCATCTGAATTTATCGAATTTGTGATGCCTTGTACATAAATAGCTTCCGTTTCACATCGCAAGTTGGGGAAACGTGGCACCATTGTACACAGGTGCGGGCCACACCACAGCCGCAAACGGGCGCGAGTCCGACTATAACCAGACGTCAGTGAGTGTGTGATGCCGCAGTGACGTGCGGGCAATTACAATGCCTTTTACCTACCTCAGTGAACACAGAGTGGGTGTTTATCGTATGTGCAGTGTTCATATATGTTTATAGTACTATTATCAGAGAGTGGTTGGCATTTGGTACTGGTGTGTGGGTCGAAAAATAGTGATTTTACATCGCTCACTTCTAACGGCACTGCCCGTCCAGTGAAAGTCCACAAAGTCGTGAAACCTACATCACTGCAAAGCTGAAGGTTAGTACTTTCTAATGGTACCTTATTTTTTGCTCTAGCTTTGTTCTCTGCAGAGTTATAAAGGTTTAAAGGTTTGTTTACATTTTGTTGGAACCCCCGCGGGAGAGGCCAGTCGGGGCAAAACAATGCCCGCAGTTAAAGGGTTAAAGAAGGTTTATTCTGCCCTAAATAGTGCAGCAAAGCATATCTTTGTTCTCCCCTCAGCATCCCATGCTGCCTTATTTTTAATTGATTAGCACTGGCTGTCATTAGAAGTCTAAAATAGAATTTAAACTATCATGGTTTTCAGGCTTCTTGTGTTTGGTCTACTAAGTGTTTTGCTGAATTGATGAAAGTTCCATCAGCATGCCCTGGTTCCCTGGAGCTGTTCATCAGTCATCTTTCTTAGATCATTAGCTTTCCAGTGTGGCCCATATATTACATATTTGAATACCATTACCCATAGACAGTTGACTACTCTTGAATCATCTAAGAGGCAGCTGAAGGTCTTTTTTTTTTTTTTTTTTTTTTTTTTTTTTTAAAATAAATAGACGGTACACTCATTGTTATGCATTCGATTGCTGTAATGATCAGTGAAAATTTGTGCTTAGTTTTGGGTTAACATCCATCCATCATTTAATCCTGTGTTGCTTCATGAGGAGCATAGGAGTCCGGGGCTAGGCAAGTTGGTCCTGACATTTAAGATGAGAGTGGCCAGCCTCACTCATCCCTGAGTGGCATTGTGTGAGCAGTAAACCCCAACCACCCCATGGATATAAACCTGCACTGGCTTAGTCTGATTGGAGTGCCTTAATTACCCACTAAACCTCTAGGCACCATAATTTGGTTATATGGTTACCAGCCAGCACAGTAAATGGTTTCCTGGTTTACAGGAAACCACTTGGCATGTCACTCAGTGTAGAGTCACCCCCAGACAGAAGGAAGAGGAAAGAATGAAGGAAAGAAAGACAACAGAGGATGGAAGGAAAGAAGGAAGGAAGAGAGGAAAGGGCAGGAGCCAGAGAGCCGCTCTACAATTACAAAAATTTCCTATGCGATTTTTGTGATGACCGTGCACAATGATCCCGTGTGGATGTTCTGGCACCTGTGCAGGCTGACTGCCATACGTTTGAACTCAAATGGCCACCCCATGTTTAAATGTGCAGAACCCCTTTCTGAGGCCTCTTTGCATGTGTCCTTCATCCTGCCACCCCTTTGAAGTCCTAGTGTCAATTTTCTACTTCCTCAGCCTTGTGTTTTCCATGTTTCACATCCATTTTATGAATTCAAGGCCATTGAAGCATCATTGCAATCACAATAAGACTGTGCAGGTGCGTGATGAATAGTGTGTTGTGCTGTATTAACCCTATCATGTTTTGCGACTGGGCACTTTGTGTCTGTACTAGAGTCAGCCACTCTTAAGCTGACCCACATCATCTTGGCACGCTATTCTTCTTTGATCCTACTGTGTAAATACTTTTCAAGACAGAATGTTGGTTTTGGTGTCACTTTAAAGCTGAATAGTTTTACTCTATCGTAGTATGTTAAAAAAAAGAGAACAAAGAAAAGTGTCAAAATGAGTTAAAGTTAGGTGAAAACCAAAAATTTTATACCTTGCCATAGAAAAATATTTGGTAAAAAGAAAACTAATAAAGATACAGTGGGCTCGCACAGTGCGCGAGAGATTGGGCGGTGCACGAGCTCGCGCACTGGGAATTCGTGTACTAGGAATACATAATCTTATGGGAATAATTACATATGGGCGGTGCCCCCTCATACCTGGACATTTTTTGGCCCTTAGAGACATAATAAAGGTCATATGTTTCAGACATTGTACTAAAGCTATAGCTACAATAACAAAAATATGGGTAGTCACCTTAACAACAGTAGACAACAGGCCTGATGACCTTAAATATCAGGGGTTCCGAGGCGCGGCAACACTTACAGCGCCGCACCTCCCACCGCACCAACACTTCCCTCTGCAGACTCCTCTTGATCCCCTTCCCCAGGAGCATCAAAGTCACTCACTTTGGCCATAAACCCTTCAAAGTCCAATGCTGACACTTCTGACATTGCATCCTCTTCATCCTCAACAGGAACAGGAGCCGACGATGTCGATGGTTCCGCAATTTCACCAACTTGAGCCCGCTGTGTGTAGCTTGTCATGAGCGTCTGTCTTCTCCTGTTTATTTCTTCCCTGTGCCTGTCTGTGTAGAAACGAAAGAGTTTGTCGATATCAACCAGAAGTTCCTCCGTTCTTAGGTTGCTCACTTCCTGTTCCTTCACCTCTTTCTTGAGCTTATCCATGGCAGCAAGGATCTGGCTAATGTTTGACATACAGAGCTCAGTCCTGCCTTCCATCACGCTAGGCTGCTCAACTTGACTCTGTCTGGCGCATCAACATGACGACACGTGACGCACTTTGTGAGGGGTGGTCGCGCACTAGTAGAAAATGGCATTTTTGAGCCACTCCTTGCCTCTGTCTCGCGTTCTGTGCGGTAAACTCGCGCATTAAAGGGTTTTGGGTTATGATTTTTGGTCACTCGTGCACAAGGCGAATCGCACACTGCGGTGACGCGCACTGTGCGAGCCCACTGTATGTAAATCTGGTTTAAACCATGCAAAACTACAATAAATTACTTTTACAATGATATATAGATTATGGTAATTTTTGCATTATATTGCGCGGTAAAGTGAAAGGAAAGAGATGCGCAGTTTTATTTTAGTCTCGGCCGCATATTCGCTTTGCAATCTTTTTCTTTGATTGGTTAGTGTAAATACACTTTTTATGATAGAATGCTGGTTGTGGTGTTATTTTGAAGCAGAATGGTTGTACTTTATCGAGGTGTGTTAAAAAAGAAAGAAAACAAAGAATATAAAAAGTCAAAGTGACGAGTTGAAGATAGGCAAAAACCAAAAATTTTATACCTTGCTGTAGAAAAATACTTGCCAAGAGTAAAGTGATAAAGAAACAAAACCATGAGTCAGACTAGCTATGCAGTACTCACCAGGGATAGAGGAACCATTCCTTTACATCAGGGTCGAGTCTTTTTGTTATGACTCATAAACGTGAATTATGATGAATATTTTGCAAAAGTTTCTTAAAATGACAATTAAAAGCATCATTGGAATCTCTGAGGTTGGATTTGAAATTATCAAAATAGTCATTTGAATCTCTAAGGGTTAATTGGAGAGGTAACATTTTTGTGCAAAATACTGAAACCAGTGACTTGGAAAACATGTCATGTATACTGAGTCTGATTTATTCTCTAGTAACCTGAACTTTAGCACCTGCATGAGTGTTATAGCAAGTGTCATTAACTTTTTTTTCCCGTACTTCATAAGCCTTGACTAATCTAGAAATTTTTAAGGCATAAATATTTTACTACCTGTCTGCCTGTTTGCACAGACATAGTCACCTGATTGTAGGATGATGTCGCATTGCTGTGCTCCTTTGATATTTTTGTTTGGGAGTAAAGGCTTAAACATTGTTTTACATTTTACCCTCATTTCATGTTTGGAGTATTACCAAATATTAAGTACTACTGCTGTGTACAGTAACCTCTCAAATAATGCCAGGGTTAGGTTCCTGGAGAGGTTGCATTAGTTAAAAATGCACTTTTTAAACATAATTTTCCCATAAGAAACAATGGTAATATTGGGGGTTACATTCCTGGACTCTGGGAAAGTCTACCCATTTGAGGAGTTATGGTACTCTAAACTTAAAAGCAACAGTATTAATTTGAAGGAAAATCCACGTAAAAAACATGAACAGTATATTTGGGGAGAAGTAAACAACATGTACTGTAAGCCCTTGTTGGGCCGAAGCGTTGTTTACATCTCCCCAAATACATACTATTTTCGTTTTTTACGTGGATTTTCTTTCAATTCTGCTTTATTCACGGCATTGTGAAAGTTACTTAACATTAGTACTGCATTAGTAGGTCATAAAAACACTACAGTAAAAGCAACATTTTCATTACAGTAAGTAGGTCACAAATAGTAACAACACACAGCCTCACTTCATCTTTGCATCACTCGTCGTCTGCTGCTGTCCCTCCTCATCCCGCTACCTCACCTCCCGCTGCTCCCCACCCTAAATTTGTTGTCCCTTCTCGCTTTGCTGACCTTCCTCTTCCTCTGACTCCTGTGCTACTGGTGATGAATCTAACTCCCTTAAGTTTTCTGTTTTCTTCATAAACAACTGCTCTATCTTGGTGTAAGTGGTTTTCTTCTTTCTGTTCTGCAGCATCAAGTTGTAACAATTTAGATCTGCCATCACTTTCCTGGCCAAATTTTGTCTGAAAATGAGCCAAATTGCTCAGAATGGGGCCAAACTTCATTTTCGAATACAGTGAATCCTCGAAATACGAAAACCCAAAGTATGAATTTTCAATAGTACGAAATTGATTAATATAGGACAAATTCCACAGTACGAAAATATGTCTCAATGATATGAAAATCGATACTCGATACGAAAGGAAATGCAGAGATAGCCTGATTATCCAGACTATTAGATGTGAAGAAGTGCCTGAACAGTCTGAAATCACGATTAATCTGGCAGAAACAAAACACAAGTACTGTTAGATTGATTTATTTACCGGTAAATGTACAGTGAAAGACACAACTATCTTCCCAGTTCAGTCTGAAGAAAATTTACATCAGGTGAAATACAATGAAAATCCTGTTTCTACTAGTGCGTGTTTCAAATGGTTCGATTTTTCCACGCTATATTCGTCAGACTTTGGGAAGATACTCGTGTCTTTCATTGTACACTTGAAGCAGTAGAAAGACCTTACCAATTCAGTTTATAATCCTTCAGCTTGTTTCTGTAATTTTCTGACAACTTTCAGTTTGGCAAATTACTTTTTCTTGCTGAAAAATTTCCTTCCCGTTATTATCGTCACTTTCCCCTACAAGCATTTCCAGCGTAATGGAAGAAACTCAACGTGTGGGGTTGCCAGATTCTTGTGACCAAAAGTAGCGGAAACAGGTCAGAAGTAGTGAATTTGGGTATAAAGTAGCCCAACATAATCATGTGCAGTATATATACATGTCTATCCATGCAGTATATATATATATACCTATCTATCTATCTACAAAAATAATTTAACTTTGCACAACTTACTAGTTGAATGCTGCTCTAGTGCTCCTGTAAGGTTGTTCGAAGTGATGTAAGCCTAAATTTAACACAGAACTCCTTAATTACTGCATTAACTAAATTTACTTCTCTTTCCTTAAATTATTTCATTTCCTTTACATTCTCATAACTAAGGTGTTTTCTTCATAACAAAACATAACTCTTACTGTTTAACGAAACTATTTTTGGACCTACAGGAAAGTACTTGCTTGCACATTTCATTATAATTACATGTTTAAATCATTAAGGCTCCACGACCACATCTTCACAGCAGAAGATCTTTTGCATCCACGACTCGTGGATGCAGAAGACACGACTGACTGGTGTGGTAATCTCACAGGTTCAGTTCGAGTTAAATAGCCAATCAGGGATTAATACAAGAGTGCAGGAAATTTAAAGAGGGATGATATAATATAATACATTATAAATTATTTCCTTTGTATGTCTTCAAAAGGTAATTATATTATATTTTAAATGATACAAATCACAAATCAATATTTGACTTTCATCTCATTAGTAGCCCAAGTTAGCCCAACTTATTTTTAAAGTAGCCCCAAAAGTCGCAAGTAGCGAAATTCAAAATTTAGTAGCGCAGGGCTTCCAAAAGTAGCCCAATTTGCTACTTGTAACCCAATCTGGCAACCCTGTCAGTGTGCTCAAAGGTGGATATCGTTTCCCAATTTCCCGACTGGAGGTTAGGTTAGGTTAAAATTATTAGGTACAGATAAACTCGGTTTGGCCAGGTTTAGTTAAACACTTAGGGAAAAACAGTCCTTTCCGCCAATATGTTAATGAAATAAACAAGAGTTGTTACACCAGAACAGCTAAAAATGACGAGGAAACAGATTTAATAAGAAATGTTTACTTTATTTACCAACCCAGAAACAATCTGAAAAATATAACAGACTATCAGGAAGAACTGATTTTGTAAGGTGCTTTTACTGTTTAAAGTAAAACGTATGTTTAGCCCCCTCAATGGCTGTGGGTTCAGATATTTGCGTGCTCCTGCGGTCGGCCTTGGGACCATTTTTTCAAAGTTCTAAAATCAATTTTTTTTTTCTTACATATGTGAAAAGACCCGTCTGGCACACCTGGCTTTTTTTTTTTTTTAATTGTTTTTCCTCTAAACCCATCCTGTGATTTGCTATGATTTGTGTAAGAATGAATAAAATTAGGATGCGTGTTACATCAGCATGTATACATCGGCTGAAAACATCTGGGACGAAGTGAACTGTGAACGCCAGACTGCTTGAGGTGGTAGAGTAGGGTTGTGTAAACACACCAGTGACCCTCATTCCCTTCCCATAATTGCTCGCAGTTTTTTATAGCTCACCCTAAATCAGCGTCACTGACACCAGTACTGTAAGGCATTGTTCAGGGCCAGCAGCTATGAAAGCGATAATGGAATACATTATTGTTTGTATCAGTCCTCTCTCTTTCACACATACACATAAGAACAAACAAAAGAATGAGCAGTAAATGTACACTAACTCTAAGGAGCTGAAATAACTGTGCTCGGTCGGTCCGAAATATATTGGGAAGAGTGATACCGAACGAAGAATGTGGAACTGAATGCTAACCTACGAGAACATGTGGGACGAAAGAGTAATTTTTTTTTTATTAGCAAACATTTTTGTTCTATATCGTCTCTTAAAATTGTAAAACCCATAATCTTTCGTGTAAGCATTCAGCCTAAAGACCTTACAAATTCAGTTCATATTCCTCTAGTTTGTCTTCTATATTTTTCTGACTGTTTTGAGGGTAGTAAATTATGTTCTCTTGCTGAAAGAAACTTACTCAAAATTAGAGCGGATGTAACATAAGCATGTAAACATGGCAAATACATCTGGAGTGCAGAGAACGCCTGACTGATGGGATGGTAGAGTAGGGTCATGTACACACACACCAGTGACCTTCGTTTCCTTCCCGTAATTGTTCGCAGTTTTTTATAATACCCTAATTCAGCATCATTGACACCGAAACAGTGAAGTGTTGTTCAAGACTGGCTGCTATGAAGGAGTTAATGGAATACTGTATGAAAAATTCAAAACGGGCGCAATGCATAGCGCCGCATTTGCTTGCCGAGAGAAAACGAACTAACCTCTTTCTGGTAAACAAATATGCACGCGCTTCTAATTTGAGTCCACGTCCCTCCTCTCCTCTCAGCCTCGCAGTAAGGGAGGATATTTTCACAGCCCTTCACCTTTTCGTATTGATTCGCCATGCCTCTCAGGTGCCCTGCATCATCTCCAGCATTGGGGGAGCCTGCTGGAAAGAAGCAGC
Source organism: Coenobita brevimanus (assembly GCF_032717465.1). Classification (NCBI taxonomy): domain Eukaryota; kingdom Metazoa; phylum Arthropoda; class Malacostraca; order Decapoda; family Coenobitidae; genus Coenobita; species Coenobita brevimanus. The sequence goes on from NC_137054.1 coordinate 63,262,844, forward strand.
AGCACCGTACTCTATTTCTGGAAAGGAAATTGGAAATTATAAGACCCTATGAGGAGGGACAGGGAGTCTCGGAGCTTGGGCGTGCATTAGGCCTTGCTGTTCCACCATTGGGACTGTGACGAAGAAATAGGAGATGTACAGGAATATGGCCACCACTTTCTATACAATTGTATACAGTTATTGCTTACTTCTTAATAGGAGGGTGAAGTTTAGGTAGGGGTCCGAGGGGGTCCTGGGACACATCCCTCCATTTATATGTATGTTTCAATGGGGAAAATCGTTCTGATATACGAAATTTCGAATTACGAAAGTTTTTTTTTTGTCCCTATCCCTTTCGTATATCAAGATCTCACTGTATTATAGTTTGAATAAAACCAGTTTAAGCAACAGACAAATAAAAAATTGTATATATGCATAAACTGCCACATATGGTCTATCAGCTCGGGACTGTCCAAGGCGCATGCAGCTAATTTGAAACCATCACGTACGTGTAAAGTCGCGTTAAATCAAGAAACCCTTGTTAATTAAACATATCTCCTTAAATATTTGCTCGTGTTAAAACGAAAACGCATTTTTTAAACTCGTGTTAGTTGAGAGGTTACTGTATATTACTGTAGCTTCAGTACTAGTGATTTATTGTGTTGTTTTTATTTTTTTTATTTATTTATTTTTTTATTATTATTATTATTATTATTATTCTGTCTATCTATCTGTCTGTTGCCAGACGCCTCAATCCCAGACGGGGTGGCCATAAACAAATCGCCTGCACATCGCCCTATCCCCAGCCATTCTGCTGCCCTGCTCCCAACTCTTACCCCCCTCTCTCATATGCCTTTCCACCCCATCTCTCCATCTCATCCTCGGCCTCCCCCTCCCTCTCCCCCCCTCCACCTCAATCACATACACTTTCCTTGTCAGTCTCTCACCCTCCATCCTCTCCACATGGCCAAACCACCTCAGTGTGTTCCTCCTAATGCCTCCTATCACATCCACACCACAACACTCCTTTATATCCTCATTTGTCAGCCTGTCTCTCCATGTGACTCCACAGGCATCTCTTAAATAACTCATTTCCACTGCTCTCACTCCTGACTTGTGTCCTTCCAACAAGGTCCAAGCTTCACTTTCATACGTTAGAGTTGGTATCTCAATACTGTCCTGTAGTAACTTTTTCACTTCCATGTTCTCTTCCCTGTTTCTTATCACTGCTTTCAAGGAACCAGCAACCTTTCTTCCTTGTTATACCCTTTCAAGCACTTCACCCCTCAAACTTCCATCCTTATTCATCACACTCCCCAAGTACTTAAACGTACTCACATTTTCCATTTCCTCACCTTCCAACCTCACTGTACATTCACTGACTTCTCCTCTCTCAAATACCATCACTTTACTCTTCCCTACATTCACCTTTAGATTCCGTTTCTTACACACTCTCCCAAACTCATCCACCAAGCCTTGCGGCTCCCCTTCGTCTTAGCTCAAGAACACAGTATCATCTGCAAACAACAGTACAGAGAGTTTCCAAACACTACCCTCTCTCACCAGGGCCACTCCAACATCCACTGCCCTACCTTGTACCTCTTTTATTACCCCATCCATGTACAGATTGAACAACCATGGAGACATGACACATCCCTGTTTCAACCCAACCTTCAAATAGAAAAATTCACTCAGTTCACCATCCACACGCACTTCAGCCCTAACACCATCGTACATACTCTTCACAGCATTCAACAACTTCCCATTTACTCCATATATACTTAATACTTTCCACAATCCTTGTCTATCCACCCTGTCATATGCATTCTCCAAATCCATGAAAGCCACATACAACTTCTTTCCTTTCTCTAGAAACTTTTCCACTAAAGATCTAAGAATGAATATCTGATCTACACAACCTCTTCCCTTCCTAAAGCCTCCCTGTTCTTCTCCAACTAATTCCTCTGTTCTTTCCCTAACTCTGTCAATAAGTATCCTACCATACACTTTTCCTGTTACGCTAAGAAGACAAATGCCCCTATGATTACCACACACTTCTTTTTCCCCTTTTCCTTTGTACAAGGGAATAACTATACCTGACTTCCAATCCTCTGGGACTCTGCCTTCCTCCCAGGCCAATCTGCACATCTTCCACATCCATTCTACTACTATCTCTCCCCCATGCTTCAGCATTTCATCACACACTCCATCAATTCCTGGGGCTTTCCCCAATTTGACTTTCTTCATTGCTTCCACAACTTCTATCCTACTGATTTCTTCCTGTCTTCTTACCTCCCGCCTTCTCCCAGCCATTCCCCAGCCACTTATACTCACATACCTTCCATCCTCTATGTTCGACAATTCCTTAAAGTGTTGTCTCCATCTGCTCACTTTTTCTCCCTTCTCCACTAGTAATCTACTATTTTTATCTTCCACTCCCCTGCTAACTTCACTTCCACCCTGTCTTATTGTCTTCACGTTTTCGTTTTCGTTTTTAAAGGCTCCAACATGCTTGCATGTGTTGGCCTTGATCAACTAATGAGCTAATGGCGGCTCTCCACGCTGCACGATCCATTGCAGCCTCCCTGTTCAGTCCCTTAACCCTAAGGTCACACTTAATGACCTCGTCCCATGTCTTTCTCGGTCTGCCCCTCATAACCCCACTCCCAATATTAACACTTCTCACCTTCCTCACCCAATTATCATCCCCCATCCTCTCCACATGTCCAAACCACCTCAATCTACCTCTCCTTTTCACAACACCAATACACTCCAGTCCCATCCTACCTCTCAACTCTTCCATTGTAAACCCAGCCCCTCCAGGCCTTGGACGCAGGGACGCACTGCACATCCACCTAATCATTGTCATTTCTGTACGTCTGAGCCAGCGAATATCTTCCTCCTTCACTGCCCAGGTCTCACTGCCATACAGCATTACACTCCTAACACATGCTGCATACAAAGACCCCTTAGCACGTAGGGAGAGCCTTCTCAATGTCAGGAGAGGCAAGAGCTCCCTGAACTTCTTCCAACCACTACTCACCCTAGCCACAGAGCTAGCTCCAGCCCCACCTCCAGCAAAACAACATGTCTCCCAAATAACAAAACTCTTCCACACACTCAAGAGATTCACTAGCAAGTTCAATCCTTTCACGTCTGACAATTTCCACCTGCTCACCCCGGCACGCCGTACACATAAAATCAGCATTATCTCGCAGTCTACCTCTGATACCACTACATCTCTTATGCACCCATTTATCACACACACCGCACAAGATGGAATTACTTCCCACGCCCTTGTGGCACACTGCACATGGCCACTCTCCCTCGTCTTTGACAGTACCGCCACCAACCCTAGATATCATCACTTTTGTTTTATCTGCATTTACCCTTAAACCCTTTTGTCCCATACCATCTCTCCACTTCTTAAACCTTTCCTCCGCCTCCCTTTCATTCTCTGCAATCAACACCAAATCATCAGCATACAACAACTCTCATGAGAGTCCGTTTCTAAATTCACGTGAAAGGGCTTCAAGTACCATGATAAACAACATGGGACTCAAGACTGACCCCTGATGCACACCAACATTCACGGAAAACTCATCATTCAAATCTCCATTCACTCTCACCTGGGTGTGAGCACCCACATACATGGCCATAACCACCCTAACCAGCCACTCCTCCAAGCCACGCTTTCTCATTGCCCACTTCACCACCTCTCTAGGGACTCTGTCAAAGGCCTTTTCCAAATCAACAAAAACAAAATAAAGATCCCTTCTCCTACTAATATATTTTTCCTGTAGCTGTGGAAGAATGAATATGGCATCAGTGGTCCCCCTACCTGGCATAAACCCAAACTGCATCTCATCAATATTCACTCCTTCTCTAATCATACCTTCTAAAACTCTCTCCATTACCTTCATTATCTGATCTAAAAGCTTTATACCTCTATAATTTCCTCTTTCCAGGGCATCACCCTTCCCTTTATACACATTTACAGTTACACTCTTCAGCCAATCATCTGGGACAACACACTCATAAATAATCCTGTTTATCAGGTCAGTGACTAAACTCACCCTATATCGCCTGAGGCCTTCAACATTTTGGCAGTCAACCCAGACGCACCTGCTGCCTTCCCCACCCTCATCCTGCCTATTGCCTCACTCACAGTAGCAGTATCAATCAAAGGCCAAGGGCCAGACACTGGATCTGCTGGCTCCAAACCTTCCCAGTCCCAGTCTAACTCCCCCAGACTCATACGTAATAACCTACTGTCTCTTTTCCTAAAATATGTGTTACACACAATCATGTCCGTTGCCTCCCCAAACTCGAGAGTCCTTTCCCCTTCTGCATTCCTTAGACCATACGCACATCCCCCATGCACTCCTTCATAACCTTGTGCTGCTTCACCTACATGACCATTTAAGTCCCCTCCCGAAATCACTATCTCATCATCTGGAGGAACATGCTGCCCTCCTCACAGATGCCTTCAGTGTAGCAGCAGGCTCCTCTATCCCAAAAACTGCTCCCCCAAAGGCTTACCATACCGACCATTGGTTTTACTGTGATAGGGTGAAGGAATTAAACAGACGCCTCAATAGAGCTAAAAAGATCCATAGAGCCAACCCCACAGCTAACACCCTAGCCTACCTCCAGGCGGTCATCAGGCATTCCGTAGCAGAGAAATCAGACATTAAGGAGGAAAAGTGGCTGGAGTGGTGTCAGTCCCTTGGTGCTCAATCAAGACTGGGGAGTATTTGGAAAAAATTGAGAGCTACTTCCAATCCTCAGCCACCTCGTCTCCCGTCTCACCCCGACCCACAGGGAGAGGCTGAAAGGCTGGCAGCAACATTTGCCCAGAGGACCTCCCCCACACAGCTTCCAGAAGACACCAGAAGTAAACAGGAAGCGCTACACCAAACCAGGACAGATCTTATTAACATCTGCAAGGCCACCCCATGTGACTCTGATCATATATTCACTATACACGAGCTTCATCAAGCCTTGAAAACAAGCACCGACACTGCCCTGGGCCCAGATGGTATCACCTATTCCATGCTCAACCACGCTGGGCCCACAGCAAGATCCGCCTTTCTAGATTTATTAAACCACTCCTGGTCCATGGGGAAACTCTCTGAGCAATGGAAGACTGCCACCATTCACCCCATCCCCAAACCGCCTGATCCCACATCTTTTAGACCTATCTCCCTTCTCAGTTGCTTGAGTAAAACTGCCGAGAAGATGGTGCTCAGGCGCCTTAGCTGGATTCTGCCCTCACCCCACAGCCACATCTTTGCTTACACCAGAGGCAGGGGGACGGCTGAGTGCCTGAGTTCCTTCCTCTCTGAGTTGCGTGGAGGAAGAGGCCTGGCCATTTTCATAGACCTGGAAAAGGCCTTCGAGCTGGCATGCCCGGAGGCCATCCTGGCAACCCTTTCAAGCAGGGGAGTCAAGGGTTGCCTCCTGTGCTGGCTCGAGAATTTCTTCCAGGGCCGACGGGCAGTGGTACAATTTCAGGGGCACACCTCATCAGAGCACTGTCACATGAACAGAACCCCACAGGGCAGCATTCTCAGCCTCACGCTTTTTAACGTCCTCATCAACTGCCTCCTACAGGTGGACCTAGGCCCTGGAGCCCGCCTCCTCTGTTATGCTGATGACATAACTCTGGTTGTCCATGGAGGCCCATACCATGCAAAAGCCCAGAGGGCTCTAGCAAAACTCCACCTAAAATGTACAATGCTGGGACTCAAAATCAACCCGACTAAGACCAAGGCTCTTCCCTTCCTCATATACCCCCCCTAAAGACACACTTCACCTCGGCCACACAGCCATCAACTATGTACCCACACACAAGTACTTGGGAGTCATCTTTGACTCCAAACTTTCATTCCGGACGGAGGTTAACCACCTCTGAGAAAGAACAAAGCTCCGCCTTAACGCCCTGCGATCCTTGGCAGGAAAGGGAAAGGGTGCCTCGTACAGAGTCCTCCGTTTATTTTACATTCAAACTATAAGAGCAATAGTGGACTATGTGGCGCCAGTACTTCCATCCCTCAATGAACCACAATTAGCCAAAGTGGAAGTCATCCAGAACAATGCCATGCGCATCATGACTGGTTCACCCATGTGGACCAGACTGTGCAATCTCCGCATGGAATGCGATCTTGAATCCTTACACCTTCGCATACAAGCAAGGGTGGCGGGCCTGGCAGCCAAACTAGTTCATAATGCTTCTCCCCTCCCCCTACTGCCACGGCTTACAGCAGCAGCCAGCCTCCATCCGGACCTCCTGACAAACAGCTGGGTTCATAATGTAGCTCAAGCAATCCACAGCTATGAGCTAGATGACTTTATATCTCAGGCCAATGACACAACTGGCACCAATTACATCCCCCAGCCTCCATGGAGTCCAGCTGTACTCACGCTCATTCTCACACACACACTATCCAAAACTCAAACACCAACCCCATTGATGCGTCAAGAGGGCCTCAGACAAATTGCTGCCCTCGCAGCCCCAGAGTCCATCACCTACTACACCGATGGTTCGGTAGCATCAATTAAAGCCGGAGCAGCCTTCGTGTGCGGGAGCCGATCATTCGGCTTCCGTGTCACAGATGGTGCCTCCACCCTTCAGGCCAAACTGGCAGCTATCTCAGCTGCCCTCTCAGATGCACTGGAACACAATCCAACAACTCCCACTATCATACACACAGACTTGGCTTCGGCCATTCACACCCTTCGCCAAAACACTCACAAAGACAACATTCACCTAATATACAACATTCTCACCACCTCCCAAGGTATCCGCAATGCTGGGGGATTGGTTACCATAAATTGGATCCCTAGTCACTTAGGCATTGCAGGCAACAAAAAAGCAGATTGCATAGCAAAACAAGCCCTAGAAAACCCCAGCATTGATTTTGTAATCTCAACGAGCCTACGCCAAGTCAAGCATGCCATTAAGACAAGGGCAGCCAGATTAAATAAAGAAGACCACCGCCTATATGTTGAACTGGGTTCCCCCTCGGCTAGATGGTACTCACTTGCCACACGCTACAAACCACTGCCAGTTGCCACTGGATCCAACCTTACGATGCTCAATCGTCTGCGCCGCCTTCGCCTGGGCTATAAATACTACAATGAAATGGTTCAAGATGACGAAACCCCCGAATCTGAATGTAAACACTGCCAGGAGGCTCCACTTTACCCCCTCCTGCACTATCTTCTCAGATGCCCAGCCACATCCCTCATCAGGAAACGACCTCTTCCTAACCCAGACACTCCCAGAATTCACGATGCAGCCAGATCCATAAACTCTTTACGCAATGCTGCAGCCTACGTTGTAGCCACGGCCCCACTCTCAGCACTGACTGAGGTGGTGCGCTCTGCACCTCCTCCCACCTAACGTGCACATCCACTGATATGCAAGAGTATGTGTGTGTGTGTGTGTGTGTGTGTGTGTGTGTGTGTGTGTGTGTGTGTCTGTACGAGTGTGTGTGTGCGTATGTGTGCATATGCATGTATATATACATATGTGTATATATGTGCATATATAGTTTTTAAAGTCAAGAGACTGCTCCTGCAGTCTTCATCACTTACTTGTCTACGCTTAAATCACTGACTGGGCTAACATATGGCCCGGCCCCTTCCGCTTAAACGAAGGGAAAATCTTAAACAAACAAACAAACTCATCATCCCGCATACCACCCACTACACGTATTAACCCGTACAGCGTCGGCCGATTTGGCTTATATGTACACGCCCAGCGTCGGGACTATGGAAAAAAATTTTATTGGCTAGATGGGTCAGAAATGCTGAAAAAACATGAGTTTCATTCATGAAAACGTTCGTTTTCAACTCGAAGATTGTTTTTTTTTCCCATGTCGGGCATTGCCGAAAATTAAGGTTTTTCCCCCCATAGAGTTTTACAGCCCTTACGTAATTCGGTCGCGGCTAGTCAACAACGATTTTCGTAAGCCTTATCCATTTACTACACATGTCTAAGATACCAAAATACTTACAATAGACTAAACTATTCACAAAATATACATATCTTGATAGATTATATATTGTAGGCATAAAAATGTAACATAAAATGCAGATGAAAGGTATAGAAATTAGAGAAAAGTTACTGTAACAGAAAAGTAAGGTATTTGGATAAAGGAATACTAATAAATAGGTAAAAAAAAAAAAAAAACATGAGTTTCACAGATCAAGTCACTCAAATCCACAAGGAAATACTTTTTTTTTTCGTATATAAGAATGCTTACTTTTCATTCCCATCCCGTAGACTTCAGGGATTTTACGTATATTTGGTGGGGGAAAATAAAAATGCAGTTATGACAATTCTAGGCTTACATTTTCGTATTCAATGCTTACATAAACAACCAAAACGCCTGAAGTACAGTATACTATTCAAAAAATGTACTTATTGTGATAAATAATAATGAGGTAAATACTCATCCTCACTATCACTATCCACTAATGATGCATCGCTATCAGCATATACCACACTTTCACTCATCTTAGACGATACAGTATCGTCTAGAGCTTTGTCTATTTCTTCTTGGGAGAGACCGGAACGACGAGCTTGAGACATCTTGACAGCGTAAAAGCTCAACTCAGAGTGATGGCCTAGGTAGGCCAAGGAGGGGGTAAGGGAGGCCTGGAAGGGTCAGGTTGTACAGTGAGACAGTGGAATGAAACAATGGTGTTCATAGAAGGTCGCGTTCACACTGTCACGACATGTAAAGACTTACTACAAGTGCGCGAATATGAGGTGGTATACAGTAATCCCTCTAATATCCGGACGCCCAATAACCGAACATCCCCACTAACCGAACCTTATCGTCCTGGGATCAAACATTCCCAAAATGGTCCGAAAATCCAAAAAAATTGGAAAAAAAATCGATTTTTTGCCGTCCGTAATTTGAACTTGCCGCGCGCGCCGCGTGAGAGCATTGTTTTGGTTCGTCATTCCTCCGACGTCCGATAGAGCGCCGCTGCATCCTCCCCACTTCCCGCCTGTCTCTCACCGCGACAAGACCTACGCTCTTCGCCATGGCTTGGGAAAAGTTAATGTGCAACACTTAAATTTAATGGAACATTATTTGGACTAAAGTGAACACTGTGAAAAGAACGGACTTCTGTGTGTTAGTGACTAAGTTCAGTGCAAGACTTCAGGAAGAGTGTAGTGCAAGTGCTTCAGGAAATCGTTCTTACTGTCAGAGTCCGAGAGGAGGCGGTTATTCATCGAGGTGGCCAGGGACTTGCTGTAAGTAGCCAAAATGTTTCATGTTGTACTATTTTCCATACTATATTTACCAGAATGTTTCATATTGTATTTTTTCCCATACTATACTTACCAGAAAGTGTCATACTGTACTTCTTTCCATACTAAACTTACCTCATGCATGTGCAGTAGGAATGTGTTTTTCAGAGTTCGGTTAGGTTCGGTTAGGTTAGGTTCGGTTAGAGTCCATAAGTACCAGAATGTTTATTAATGTATGAACATACTTCTAAACCCACATTTTATGTGTCTATTGCATTTATTTCAGTCATTTATGTGCCTTATTGGTGTGATTTGGGTGTTAAATAGGTGCTATGCATGTCCGGAGGGAGTTGTATAGGTGTTTCTCTGTGTTAGGGTCCGTAAGTACAAGTCCATAAGCTGGGGCCCAATATCCGGACAAAACCAATATCCGAACCTACCGATGGCTCTATTGATCCGGATATTGGAGTGATTACTGTATATACCACCGCGACGCTCTAGTCACTGGGAGCTCAGGTGGTATACATACAACCGCGACGCTGTACGGGTTAAATCTCTATTATTATTATTATTTTTTTTATTATTATTATTATTATTATTATTATTATTATTATTATTATTTTTGGATATGGAATGCAACCTGCATTTTTTGCATTTATACAAGGGTATTATTAGCGCAGGCTTTTGTAGCACAACTTGTGTGCAGTACATAACTCGTGCTAACCGAGGGTTCACTGTACTGTACTTAAAAACTTTTATGGACACTGAAGTTATTCATTCCATTTGCATTTGTTGAATGTAACCTTGCATCATGTCTTTTGTGCTTCACTATCATTGGATTGGCAGAAGTAAAAAGTCTTTATAGTACAGTATTCTTGTATTACTTCTACTGCTTTCAGCATGCCAGTTCCTTCTCTTTCCTAAAAATACTCTTGGACTCTTTTCTATAGCAGAGCAGTTTTCCCTCCCCAAATCCTCTGAACTTTGCACTGTTATACCTGCGTGTGACTCTGCTAGTGTGAAGTGATTGATCACTCAGGTTCACAGTGTGCAGTTTTCACAATTATGCATATTATTTTGAAACTGTGTTTTCATACCAAATTGTCATTCCCTTCTTTTTAACATTCAGTATTTAAAGCTATGCTTCCACTGGAGTGTTCTTTGTAATGTCTTATCTGTTGCACATTTCCTGTTGAGCTGACTCTTTTCTTCATCATCATCATGTACAAATTGTTAGAGGTATGACACCATACATTGAATTTCTGTAAATTGAAGGGTTTTAAGTTTGCAGATTTTTTTTTTTTTCTTTTTTTCCCTTTTATATCAAAATGGGGGCACTCACCATCCACTCACTTGATGTAGTGCTGCTGTCAGATGTCTGCCCTTTCCTCTACTCCATCTTTCTTTCCTTCCATCCTCTTATGTCTTTCTTTCCTTCATTCTTTCCTTGTCCTTCTGCCTACGGGTTACTTTACACTCCCAGTTCTTTCTTTCCTTCATTCTTTCCTCTTCGTTCTGCCTGTGGGTGACTCTACACTGAGTGACAAGCCAAATGGTGTCCTGTACACCAGGAAACCATTTACTATGCTTGGTAGTAACCACATAACCAAATTATGGTGCGTGGTGGTTTAATGGGTAATTAAGGAGCTCCAGTCGGTTTGAGCCATTGAAGGTTTATATCCAAGGGGTGGTTGGGGTTTATTGCTCATGTAATGCCACCCAGGGATGAGTAAGGCTGGTCACTCTCGTCTTAAATGTCAGGACCAACTTGCCTAGCCCTGGGCTTCTACACTTCTCATGGGGCAGCATAGAATTGGATGATGGATGGATGTATCAAAGTATATATGATTATAATAGTCAGTTTTCTTCCATCAGCATGCTTACTGCAGATGCAGGAGATCCAGGATGTTTGTTGTGAGTTCCTGAAGCAGCAACTGCACCCATCCAACTGTCTGGGTATCAGGGCATTTGCTGACACCCACTCATGCCGGGACCTTCTGCGGATCGCTGACAAATTCACACAACACAATTTCCAAGAGGTCAGGTTCTGGTAGGGAAAAGGCTAGGTATCTTAGAGAGAAGAGTAGCAAGATAATTTACAGTACAGATATAATGAAATAAAGGTAGAGAAGATAAGTTACAAAAGAAAATAACTGGGGAATAATGACTGTGAGAGATGGAAGAAAGGAAATAGATCAGTGTGAGGATGCAAAATGGAAAGGAGTGGAGAAAAGGGGATGAGTGTGAGAAGGATTATGATGGCAGAATAAAGTTTTGCTAGGGAAAAATGAGTGGTTGTGAAAGAGGAAAGTTTGAAAAAGGATTTGTATGAATAACCAAAACAGGGATAAGGAGGGAGAAAAAAGCTTAAGGAGTTGAGCACAGTAATCCCTCATTTTTCCAGACGTGCAGTATCCGGACCTGTTCATTATCCGGATACTGGACCATGGCATTATTAACCCCTACACCGCGGGCATGTTTACCGATGTTTTGCGTGTGCCGCAGGGTTATTCGGGCTCCGACAGACTCTCAAAAAATATTTGCCAAAAATCAGTTATTAGTCCTAGAATATTAAAATTATATATGCTTATGGCACATACCTTCAGCTTTCTCCTGGAATGTTTGTTGAGCCTTCGTCAGTTACCGTAGGACTTGTGGAGACCTCTGAAGTAGGGTAACGAAGTCTCCACTTTACACTTCCCGACAACCCGTAATATGATTACCACAGCCAGATATTAACACTATAAACACTACTCTATGATTTTCAAGTAGTTTGGGATCCATACTCCAAAAAAAAAAAATACTGTGAAAGCAATGAAAATTATGAGCGCGTCTGACCGTCGCACTTGCGCTAGTTCGCTCTTGGTAGTCTGTCATTTATTATTCATAAAACCCCTCACACTTTATATTTCTATTACTATATAACACTTATATATATCTACAGTCTTTATCCATAAGTTTCCTTCAGTAGTATTAGTTTATTGTCACTGTAGGGATTCAATTTCTTTCAGTAAAATACATAGCATTCACTTTCTCGTCCTGTATACTGGCATTGAGAGTGAATGTCACTTTCATCTCGCTCTCATAACTCATAGCATTCAGACATGCTATAGTGAAACTTTCATTACTCCTAGGGTATATACTCGTATTCTTATACTGTAATACTACTCATTTACATTTCTATTTACGTTCTCTATTTTATTTACGTTATTTACATTTCTATTTTATTTACACTGTGTTATGCACTGTCACTTGAAGTAACTTATAAAACTATTTTCCATTGTTCACGTATATTTACATTCATTACTTTCACTTGCTGTTTACACATTATTTACAATTCCACTTGCACTGTTTTACTCAATAGAAAGATCGTAGTCACTCTTTTATCAATTGTCAGCCCTTTACCTCTTTCCACACGAGGTTTAGTAGGGGGTAAAGGTCACAGGGCCCTTTGCATGGGGGTGAAAAAAGGCCCTGAAGTCAGCAAGAGGATGATCCGTACCTCCTCTTCGGAAGATGAGAGAGAACTGATAAAGGAAGGCCGGCCCGGGTTGAGGCCTACTTGGGGGTTATTCAGTGCTACCATCGTAGCTCTTGAAACAGCTATGTATTTTACTGAAATGATTGGTAGGAAATCTAGACAATACATTATAAATTAGGTAGTTCCAGGTGAATGTAAATATCACTTAGGCTTCTCCCTTCCCTCCTTATATGTATATTTATTACGAAAATAGATTATATGGCATATTTCAAGGGGAAAAAAACAGCGAAAATTAGCGAACCAGTGCACGTGAGGTGTTGTCAGGTGATAAATAGCCAATTCCAGGTGTATGGCACTCTCACTTACCTTATTTCTTTCATGTATATATTATTTGGTATAAGAATAGGGCATAGGGCTTATTTCAATGGATGAAATCAGTGAAAAATTCCAGGGAAGATTTACTTAGCGTAGCACGGCCGGACAGGCGAGAGGATAGAGTAATGGAGGGGGGGTAGGGAGGGGAGTCAAGAACGGGGAGAAATGGCTAAATTGTCAACAATGGATGCGAGTACAGATGAGATTAGGAGTGCTGACTAGTGTTGGACATTGGCAGTACTGATAGATGATACAAGCCCCCACTTGGAAGCCCGGGTGAATTCAAAATAACACAGAATCACAAAAGCGACGCCCCGCGGTATGATCCCTTGCTCCCAAGCGTCACGAAAGTGACGCCCCGCGGTTAAGGGGTTAAACTATTATCCAAATTTACTTGCTATTATCGGGATGTAAAAGTCCCCAAGAACTTTGGCTGGCCAGCCGGCATGTTCAAACATTCGATACCATGGCCGCTGGACTGGAGCCGTGAGGGAAATAGGCCATGACCCACAACCAGAGCTGAAATGTCTGTCCACCTGTGTGCTGAATGGTCAAAGTCGCATGCTGGTCTGATCACTCCCAACGAAACTCTAGCACCAGAGTAATACTACTGTAACCTACAAGCAGTGTCAAAACGTCTGTATGCATCCCCACTGAATGTCCAAGGTTGTGCGACCGCCAGGCCAAGTCTGTTCCAAATGCCACCACGCTTCAAACACAGACCACAAGCCACGAGTACATGTTCGGTGACAGTGGCCGTCCGCCTCTCTACTGAATGTCCAAAGTCACCCGATCACTGGGAGTTGTTTCCTAATGGCCACCATGCATCTGACACAGACCACAAACCACTAGTAAATGTACGGTAAAAGCGCCTATCTGCCTTGTGACAGAAGGGTGAAAATCCTGCCCACAGCCTTGCTTCTCCCGTCTTCACATCCCTCCTGCATATCCTCTTGGCTCCCCTCTCACTCCCTTAGTCCCTCCCCTCTCTTGCGCTGACAGCACTGACTTGTGAGTTTTTAAAATTGTTTGCAATTTATTCTAATATTGGTCATATTGAAATTCTGAAGTGACCACAAGAAAGCTCATGGAATTCTGCATCTAGGCATATATTTAACTCTTGGAAAATGCTGGCAAAATTTTGCACAACGATAGTGGGAAGTTATATGAAGGTAAGTTTTACTCTTGAACACTGTTCTCACAGCATTTCTGTACTTTTAGTCATCAGTTTTCTGCATCTTTACTAGCTTACCTTATAAAAACTAGCAAAGATGATGGTACACAATTTGTACCAATTTAACTAATTTCCGGTGGCATATTTGGCCGTGGAACTTTTTTTTGGCCCGGGAGCAGTTATCACTGGTGTCAGATAACTGATTTTCCATCCGTCCGGAGGTTTTTTGTGGATGTTTGTTGTTTGTGCATTGTTTCCTTAGTGCTTTGCATTAATATGGATAATGCTATGTGTGTTCTGATGTCTAAATATGGCAGATTGACCTGAAAACAGTGCCAAAGTTAGGAGGGGTAATGTACATTCAATAGTGAATAGGTAGGGTGTTTTTTGGTTTTCAGTTTTTTTTTCTCATGTTTTTTTTGGTTTTTAGCATTACTTTGGATATTCCTAAGTGTGTTTTGATGTCTAAATATGGCAGGTTGACCTGAAAACAGTGCCAAAATTAGGAGGGGAGCTGTGCTTACAGTAGTGTATACGTAGGGTGTTTTTTGGTTTTCATTTTTTTTTTTTTTTTTTTTTTTTTTTTTTAATGGCCGTCTTGGTGTTTAGCATTACTTTGGATATTCCTATGTGTGTTTTGATGTCCAAATATGACAGTTTGACCTGAGAACAGTGCCAAAATGAGGAGGGTTTACTGTACATTAGTGTATAGGTAGGGTGGTTTGTGATTTTCATTTTCATTTTCATTTTTTTTTTTTTCATTTTTTTTTTTTTTTTTTTTTTTTACGGTTTTTCTGGTGTTTAGCATTACTTTGGATATTCCTGTGTTTGTTTTGATGTCAAAATGTGCCTGAATGATTGGAAAGCACTGCCAGAGTAAGCAGAGGTACTATACAAGTAGGTTAGGTGTAGGTTGGATGTTGGGTACAAATAGGGTCATAGTAGGGGAGATATCGTTCATTATCCGGACATTGCTACTACCCGGACAAACAACAAGCAAACACTCTCATCAGTCACTTTTCACAAGTCAGCCATCTAAACCCCCATCCCGAAGACCGACGTATCATCTGATGTAAGATACAGTTCCCCACAGACCCAGACTACGCACCTTTCACTTACAACCAGACAAAGCACATCATTAACAACCTCAAGCCCTCATCTGCCTGTGGGCCAGACAACATAAGCAACATTGACCTTAAACACCTTGGACCACAAGGCATACAAGCACTCACCAACGTTTCAAACTACAGCTACTCACACAACATAATACCCAACATCTGGAAGCATGGGATTATCATCACTATCCCTAAACCCAACAAAGACCCCATGTTACCCTCCTCACACTGCCCCATCACACTCCTCTGCACCCCCTCTAAGTCGCTGAATGACTGGTACTACAATTAGTCACACCTCACATTCCCCTATCCCGGTCACAACATGGCTTTAGGCCACTACACTCCACAAACACCCTTCTTACAGACCTTACACAGAGAGTTTTTGATGGCATGAATTCAACTAGGCCACCACACAGAACACTCCTAATCACACTATACATTAGCAAAGGTTTTGATGCCATCCCCCACCACAGCCTCACAAACAAAATACTCAACACAAACATGCACAATAACACAAAAAGATGGCTGGCAAACTACTTAGCAGGCAGATGTGCACACATAACATGTGCCGGTCAGTCTTCTAAGATCAGAAACTTCACAAATGGCGTCCCCCAAGGATCTGTTTTGTCCCCTACACTCTTTAACCTATACATGCACGACATACCCACACCCCACTGATACACATAGCTTCCTATGCAGATGATATAACACTTACATGTACGCATCAAAACGCAAACACAGCTGCACACATCATTCAACCTTACCTCAACACACTACACGAATGGTTCACCACAAACAGGCTCAAAATAGCCCCAGCCAAATCTGCAGTGACCCTTCTCACATACTTGACAGCAGAACACAGTCACATCCCACACCTCACCATAAACAACACTCCCCTACCACACATACACACACACACACAAAATCCTTGGTGTAACATACAATACATCAGTGTCATTTAAAGAATACATCACAAACATTAAAAATAAAATAACACCAAGACTTAATGCTTTGAGGTCACTTGCCCATACAACATTCGGACACAACAAAGAAACCACCACCACAGTATACAAACAATACATACGTTCAGTGATGAATTATGCAAGCCCTGCCTGGGCTTCTAACCTCACCAAAACACACTACAACACTCTACAGACCATACAGAACAAACCCCTAAAAATAATCACAGGCCGCACAGCTACTACACCCACAGACCACCTACATCAAGAAACCAAAGTCCTCAAAGTCAAGGATCACCTAGACATGAGAGGCACCCAGTTTCTTGCTGCAACCTCCACATACCCACAGCATCCACTATATTACATGGCAGCACATCCACCCACACCAAGGAACATCAAAACAACACCCAGCACACGATACCATACACAAATACTGTCATCTCTACCCCCTCGCCCACTTCAGACCAGCTTCCAGAAGCATATCGACACTCAGATCACTCACCGCTCTATTCAGTCACTTCAAGACAACACACAGCTGCATGCACAGTCTCCTGACATCCATCCTTCTGAATCCTATCTCCCTAATGAGGACAGAGTCCACCTAGCCAGGCTGAGATGTGGGCACCATCCAGCTCTCTTAAGCTACCAGAAGAGGCTGGATGACTCCATCGCTGTTGCCTGTCCAGGATGCAACACAGCACCCCATACTATTAAGCACATTATGGAAGACTGCTTTGCACACAATCACCTACACCAACAACACAACATACACTCTTTGAGAGCTCTGTGGGAAAGCCCGGTCTCGGCCATGGCCTTCCTAAGGGACTCGGCGCTGTTCAGCCAGACTGCCTAGGGAACAACTGCTACTACTACCCGGACATGCCTTTGGCTCTATTACATCGGATAATTGAGGGACTGCTGTATTTGCTTTCGTGCATTTTTACGAGACATTAAATGCAGTACTCACTCAAAATTAATGCCGGGAATTTTATTATGATAAATGGTGGGCACTGTAATTTATTATAGCATACGTGTTGCTACTCCTCACCCTGCCCTTGGGTGGGAAAGGAGGTCTGGATGATGATGATGATGATGATGTTCCTTAACCCCTTAACAGCGGGGCGTCACTTTCGTGATGCTTGGGAGCAAGGGATCATACCGCGGGGCGTCGCTTTTGTGATTCTGTGTTATTTTGAATTCACCCGGGCTTCCAAGTGGGGGCTTGTATCATCTATCAGTACTGCCAATGTCCAACACTAGTCAGCACTCCTAATCTCATCTGTACTCCCAATCATTGTTGACAATTTAGCCATTTCTCCCTGGTCTCGACTCCCCTCCCTACCCCCCCTCCATTACCCTATCCTCTCGCCTGCCTGGCCGTGCTACGCTAAGTAAATCTTCCCTGGAATTTTTCACTGATTTCATCCATTGAAATAAGCCCTATGCCCTATTCTTATACCAAATAATATATACAAGAAAGAAAGAAGGTAAGTGATAGCACCATACACTTGGAATTGGCTAATTATCACCTGACAGCACCTCACGTGCACTCGTTCGCTAATTTTTGCTGTTTATTTCCCCTTGAAATATGCCGTATAATCTATTTTCGTAATAAATATACATACAAGGAGGGAAGGGAGAAGCCTAAGTGATATTTACATTCACCTGGAACTACCTAATTTATAATGTATTGTCTAGATTTCCTGCCAATCATTTCACTGCTATAAACAAGCTGTGTCAAGAGGCTAAACGTTGGCAGTACTGATTTCCCTATGTAGGCCACCACCCCAGCCCACCCTTATCAGTTCACTCTCATCTTCCAACATGGGGGTACGTCTGTTCGCTCTTGCTAGCTTCCGGGCCTTTTCACCCCCATGCAAAGGGCCCTGTAACCTTTACCCCCTACTAAACCTCGTGTGGAAAGAGGTAAAGGGCTGACAATTGATAAAAGAGTGACTACGATCTTTCTGTTGAGTAAAACAGTGCAAGTGGAATTGTAAATAATGTGTAAATAATGTGTAAACAGCAAGTGAAAGTAATGAATGTAAGAATACGTGAACAGTGGAAAATAGTTTTATAAGTTACTTCAAGTGACAGTGCATAACACAGTGTAAATAAAATAGAAATGTAAGTAACGTGAATAAACTAGAGAATGTAAATAGAAATTTAAATAAGTAGTATTATAAGAATACGAGTATATACCCTAGGAGTAATGAAAGTGAAAGTTTCACTCTAGCATGTCTGAATACTATGAGTTATGAGAGTGAAATTGAAAGTGACATTCACTCTCAATGCTAGTATACAGGATGAGAAAGTGAATTCTACGTATTTTACTGAAAGAAATTGAATCCCTACAGTGACAATAAACTAATACTACTGAAGGAAACTTATGGATAAAGACTGTAGATATATGTAAGTGTTATATAGTAATAGAAATATAAAGTGTGAGGGGTTTTATGAATAATAAATGATAGAGTACCAAGAGCGAACTAGCACAAGTGCGATGGTCAGACGCGCTCGTAATTTTCATTGCTTTCACAGTGTTTTTTTTTTTTTTTTATGGATCCCAGACTACTCGAAAATCATAGAGTAGTGTTTATAGTGTTAATATCTGGCTGTGGTAATCATATTACGGGTTGTCTGGAAGTGTAAAGTGGAGACTTCATTACCCAACTTCAGAGGTCTCCACAAGTCCTACGGTAACCGACGAAGGCTCAACAAACATTCCAGAAGAAAGCTGAAGGTATGTGCCATAAGCATATATAATTTTAGTATTCTAGGACTAATAACTGATTTTTGGCAAATATTTTTTGAGAGTCTGTCGGAGCCCAAATAACCCCACGGCACACGCAAAACATTGGTAAACATGCCCGCGGTGTAGGGGTTAAGTGTCAACAGGTGGATTGGCAGAGGGTTGGTGTCGCTTCCAGTAAACAACTAACTAAAATGACAACAAGGTGCCTCAGACCGGGGCTGACCAACAAGTGACCACAAAGGAACAAACAAAGGACATGGTGCTAATTTCAGCACAGAATGTTAGGGGTGCAGTTGATGAGGTGTAAGAGAAAGATTGTCCAGGTCCTTAAGGATGCAAAAGTGGACATATGTGTATTGAATGAGACTAAATGGAGAAGTGAAAGTGTGAGAGAGTGGGAGTATGGATTGGGTATATGTGCAGGAGTAGGTGAGAATGAGAGGGCCAAGGAGGGTGTATGTACTGTTGTGTGCAAGAGACTGAAGGAATATTAAGAGAGTATGGATCAGTTGGTTCAAGAATTGTGTGGGTAAGATTGAAAGTAGGAATACAGACACTGGCGATTGTGTATGTATGTTTGTATTTACCTAATTGTATTTACCTAATTGTGATATACAGGAAATGAGCTACGTTCATGGGGTCCCGTCTCCGTTTCTCAATAAGTCAGACTTAGCTTTAAACTCGTTTAAGTTTTTAGACTGGACTATCTCTTTGTCCAGGCTATTCCACAGGTCTGTACATCTATAAGGAAAACTATTTTTCTTGATATCCTTCAGGCAGCCTGGCTTCTTTAATTTCATTCCATGTCCTCTAGTTACTCTCTTATCCATATAAAATATCTACTCTTGTCAATTTTATGTACCCCCATCATGGTCCTGAACACAGCAATCATGTCGCCCCTCTCTCTTCTTTCCTCTAAGGAAGGCAAATCCAGCTTTTCCAGCCTCTCTCTCTGTACGACAGATCTGCCAGACTTGGGACCATCTTGGTTGCTGTTCTTTGTATTTTCTCAATCATGTTTATATCTTTCTTTTGTGTGGGGACCATACTACTGCTTCATATTCTAACCTGGGGCGGATCATGGCCACTATCAATTTTTTCATCATTTCCTCATCCATATAATGAAATGCTACTCTTATGTTAGTCAAGAGTTTATACGTCTTACAAACTGTCTTGTTAATATGTTTTTCAGGTGACAAACTACTCTGGACCAGCACTCCCAAATCATTCTCTTCTCTCGCTTCGTAATTGGTTCATTACCCATCAAATAATGCAGTGATGGCCTCTTGGTACTTTTACCCATTTCCAATATTTTACATTTCTTTGTGTTGAATTTCATATCCCGCATCCTTTTCCAATCATGTATCCTATCCAGATCCTCCTGCAGCATTTTACAGTCCTCCCCAACCTCTACCATCCTCAAGTTCTTTGCATCATCAGCTAACAGGATTTGCATAACAGTTCACTCCATCTACCATATCACATACGTAAATCAGGAACACTGGCACCAACACCGAGCCCTGTGGGACTCCACTTGTTACTTCCCTCCTTCCAGACATCCTATCCTTCATTACTGTCCTCATTTGTCTGTCTCTCAAAAAGTCTCTCATCCATTCCAGGAGGTTTCCCTTCAGTCCTCCCATATGCTCTAGTTTCCACATTAGTTTCTTATGGGGTACCTTGTCAAAGGCCATCTCCAAATCTAAATACACACAATCCACCCAACTGTCTCTTTCCTGTAGCACGTCAATCGCTCTTGAGTAAAAAGTCAACAAGTTGGAAATACATGACCTTGCACTTATGAATCCAAACTGACTCTTAGCCAAAATATTCATCTCTTCCAGATATTTTATCCATCTGTCATTCAGGATTCTCTTACACAATTTTGCGACCATGCTGGTTAGCCCCTAAACTGCGGGGTTGTTTTGGCTTGACTTGCATGTCTCGCGGGCATATTCGCGCTCCGACAGACTCTCTAAAAATATTTGCCAAAAATCAGTTATTAGTCTTAGAATATTAAAATTACGTATGCATATGGCACATACCTTCAGCTTTCTCCTGGGATGTTTGTTGAACCCTCGTTGAGTACTGTAGGACTTGTGGAGACCTCTGAAGTTGGGTAACGAAGTCTCCACTTTACACTTCCCGACAACCCGTAATATGATTACCACAGCCTGATATTATGACTAGAAACACTATTCTATGATTTTCAAATAGTTTGGAATCCATACTCCAAAAAAAAAAAAAAACACTGTGAAAGCAATGAAAATTACGAGCGCATACGACCTTCCCACTTACACTCGTTTGCCGCTGGTGTTCTGTCATTTATTATTCATAAAAACACTCACACTTTATATTTCTATTACTATATAACACTTATATACATCTACAGTCTTTATCCATGAGTTTCCTTCAGTAATAGTAGTTTATTGTCACTGTAGGCATTCAATTTCTCTTTCAGTAAAATACATAGCATTCACTTTCTCGTCCTGTATACTAGTGTTGAGAACAAATCTGTCTCTTTCACTTTCACTATCATAACTCATAGTATTCATACATGCTAGAGTGAAACTTTCACTTTCATTACTCTTAGTATATATACTCGTATTCTTATATTACTACTCATTTACATTGCTATTTACATTCTCTATTTTATTTACATTATTTACATTTCTATTTTATTTACACTGTGTTATGCACTGTCACTTGCAGTAACTTATAAAACTATTTTCCACTGTTCACTTATATTTACATTCATTGTTTTCACTTGGTGTTTACACATTATTTACACATTATTTACATATCCACTTGCACTATTTTACTCACCAGAAAGATCGTAGTCACTGTCCATCATTTTCATTGATAAATTAGCCAGTTCACGTTCCACAGCAGTCACTTAGCCCTTTACCCCTTTCCACACGAGGTTTAGTAGGGGGTAGAGGTCACAGGGCCCTTTGCCTGGAGCTAAAAAACATCGGAATTGGACAGGCGCGAATCTGACGTTGTTTCTCCTTGAAAGACGACAGTAAACTGAATACAGTGTGGTGGCCTAGGGGGAGTGCAATGCTGCCAATGTCAGCGTGGTGACAGCTGATAATATATACGCTATGAAATGATTGGCAGGAAATCTAGACAATGCATAATAAATTAGGTAGTTCCAGGTGAATGTAAATATCACTTAGGCTTCTCCCTTCCTTTCTTATGTATATTTTTATTACGAGAATAGATTATACGGCATATTTCAAGGGGAAATTAACAGTGAAAATTAGCGAACGAGTGCACTTGAGGTGTTGTCAGGTGATAATTAGCCAATTCCAGGTGTATGGCACTATCACATACCTTATTTTTTTTTGTATATATTATTTGGTATAAGAATAGGGCATAGGGCTTATTTCAATGGATGAAATCAGTGGAAAATTCCAGGGAAGATTTACTTAGCGTAGCACGGCCGGGCAGGCGAGAGGAGAGGGTAATGGAGGGGAGGTAGGGAGGGGAGTCAAGAACGGGGAGAAATGGCTAAATTGTCAACAATGGATGGGAGTACAGATGAGATTAGGAGTGCTGACTAGTGTTGGACATTGGCAGTACTGATAGATGATACAAGCCACCACTTGAAAGCACGGGCGAATTGAAAATAACACAGAATCACAAAAGTGATGCCCCGCGGTATGATCCCTTGCTCCCAAGCATCACGAAAGTGACGCCCCGCGGTTAAGGGGTTAGATACACTGGTCTATAATTCAGGGGTTCTTCCCTGTTTCCTCCCTTATAAATTGGTACTACATTTGCCCTCTTCCAATGGCACTTTCCTTTCTTCCAGAGAACCCACAATTCAACTGTGAATCTTATCCGCCAGTTGTTCTCTGCATTCCTTCAGTACCCAGTTAGAGATTCCATCTGGTCCTGGGGCTTTCCTTATATCTTGAGTTTCCAGTAATTTACGCACTTTCTGTACTTCCACTTATTATCTTTTATCACTACATTTCTAGTCACTCCCTCCCCTTCCACAAACTCCTTTTCATTAGTGAAAACCGATTGGAAACATTTGTTCATTATTTCAGCTTGCATTGTCGCATCTTTATAGACCTCTCCTTCTACTTTCAGTTTGGTGATTCCTTCCATTTGTTTCAGTTTGCCATTGACAAATCTATAAAACAGTTTGGGTTCATCCTTACACGTCTATTATACCTTTTTCAAAGTTTCTTTTATCCTCTCTGCATATTCTTGTGTATTCATTTCTAGTTCTTTTATATCCTTCCTTTATTCTGTTATTACCCTTCTTTCTCCAGTTGTTCCATGCCATGTCTCTCTCTTTTTTTTTTTTTTTGCTATCATACACTTTCTGTTAAACCACTCCTTTTTCCTGTTTTCTTTCGCCATTACTCCTGACATATTTTTCCACTCCCAAATTATAGAGGTCTAGAAAGATATCCCACTTCTTCTGTATCTCTCTTGTTTCTCTGAATGTTCTCCAGTCCAGATTTTTGAAAAATTTTCTCAATCCTGTAAAGTTTTCTTTCCCAAAGTTGTATCTTCCCTGCCTATAAAGCTCGTCTCTTGGCTCCACATTCCCTGTTATCGTCTGGAACTCAGTGACCGCATGATCACTTTTCCTTGTAGGACACAGATATTTCAAAGATTCTGTTTCAGCAGGTTCTTTGGTAAACAGTAAGTCTAATCTTGCTGGTGTGTCCTCACCTCGGAACCTATAGCATCATTACAGTGTTCATTGTTATATTTAATAATATAGTGCCCCACGAATCTTCGCTGCCTCCTGAGTCCCATTCCTCCCAGTTCACCTCTTTACAGTTAAAATCACCCATTAAAATGATGCGTTGGGACATCATCAGCCCAGAATAGTGTTAATGGAAAAGTTTCTAGAGAAGGGAAAGAAGTTGTATGAGGCCTTCATGGATTGGGAGAAAGCATAACTATGACTGAGTGGATAGACAAGGAATGCAGAAAATATTAAAAATTCTTGGAGTAAATGGGGAGCTGTTGAATGCTGTGAAGAGTATGTATGAAGGTGCTAATGCTGCAGTGTATGTGGATGGTGAGTTGAGTGAATTCTTCTGAGTGTTTGAAACAGGGATGTGTCATGTCTTCATTGTTGTTCAGTCTGTATATACAAAAGAGATGCAAGGTAGGGCAGTGGATGTTGGAGCGGTGCTAATGAGAGAGGGCAGCGGTTGTAAACTTCCTGTTCTGTTGTTTGCAGCTGGTACTGTATTGTCAAGTAAAGACGAAGGGGAACTGCAAGACTTGGTGAGTGAGTTCGGGAGGGTGTATAAGAAGTGGAATCTAAAGGTGAATGTAGGGAGGAGTAAAGTTGTATTTTCAAGATAAATCACTGATTGCACAGTTAGGTTGGTTGATGAGGAAATGGAAAATGTGAGTTTAATTAAGTACTAGGGTAGTGTGATGAATAGGGATGGAAGTTTAAAGGAAGAAGTGCTTGAAAGGGTACAACAGGGAAGAAAGGTTGCTGATTCTTTGAAAGCAGTGATAAGAAATAGGGAAGTGAGCATGGAAGTAAAAAAGTTCTTGCATGATAGTATTGTGATACCAACTCTAACATATGGAAGCATTGCTTGGACCATGTTGGAAGGGCACAAGGAGTGAGAGCAGAGGATATGATTCATTTGAGAGGAGCATGTGGAATTACATGGAATGAGGACTTGAAGGAGTGTTGAGGTGTGGATGTGGTTGTCATAAAAAGTGCTAGGAGAAATATGTTGAGGTGGTTTGGCCGTGTGGAGAAGATGGAGAGTGAGAGACTAATGAGGAAAGTGTATGTGAATGAAGTGGAGGGGGGGGAGAGGAAGGGGGAGACCAAGTATTAGATGGAGGGATGGAGTGGAGAGGTATATGAGAGAGGGCAATGTGAGCTGGGGGGAAAGCAGCAAAATGGCGGGGGACAGGGCAAAATGGAGGCGATTTGTTTATGGCCACCCCATAAAGGATTTAGGTGCTTGGCTTTAGATAAATAGATGTTACAGTACTATGCTCCCATTCGATGAAAAATAATAAATACCTTGCACCAGTATTCATAAGTTTTTACCAAATAATTAAAAGTCTTGCTGTGTATCTGCACTTTCATCTTGTCTTGAAACAACACGACTGAGACAGGGAAGGTTTGGAGACAGCAGGTCCAGTGTTTGGCCCTGGGCCTTTGATTGACACTGCAACTGTGAGTGTGGCAATAGGCAGGATGACGGTGGGGAAGGCAGCAGGTGTGTCAGGGTTGACTGCTGAAATGCTGAAGGCCTCAGGAGAAATAGGGGTGAGGTTAGTCACTGACCTGATAAATATGATTATATATGAGTATGTTGTCCCAGATGATTAGCTGAAGAGTTTAATTGTAAATGTGTACAAGGGGAAGGGTTGTGCCCTGGAAAGAGGGAATTATAGAGGTATAAAGCTTTTAAATCAGACAATGAAGGTAATGGAGAGAGTTCTAGAAGGTATGATTAGAGAAAGAGTGAATATTGATGAGATGCAGTTTGGGTTTATGCCAGGCAGGAGAACTACTGATGCCATATTCATTGTACAGCAGCCTCAGGAAAAATATATAGGAAAGAAAAGGGAACTGTACTTTGTTTTTGTTGATTTGGAGAAGGCCTTTGACAGAGTCCCTAGAGAGGTGGTGAAGTGAGCAATGAGAAAGCTTGGGATGGAGGAGTGGCTGGTTATGGCGGTTATGGTCATGTATGTGGGTGCTTGCACCCAGGTAAGAATGAATGGGGATATGAGTGATGAGTTTTCCGTGAATGTAGGTGTGCATCAGGGGTCAGTTTTGAGTCCCTTGGTGTTTATCATGGTACTTGAAGCCCTCTCATGTGACTTCAGAAATGGACTTCTGTGGGAGATGTTGTGTACTGATGATATGGTGTTGATTGCAGAGGATGAAAGGTAGGTGGAGGAAAGATTTAGGAAGTGGAGAGATGGCATGGGACACAAGGGCTTACGAGTAAATGCAGATAAAACAAAAGTAATGATATCTTGGGTTGGTGGCGTTACTGTCAAAGACGAGGGGGAGTGCCCATGTGGAATTTGCCTCAAGGGCATGGTAAGTACTTCCATCTTGTCCAGTGTTGGTGATAAGTGGGTGCATAAGAGATGTAGTGGTATTAGAGGTAGACTGCGAGATATTGCTGATTTTTATGTGTGTGTCATGACTTGGACAGCAGGACTGAAATTGCTGGTGAGTCTCTTGAGTGTGTAGAAGACTTTTGTTATTTGGGAGACAAGTTGTGTGCTGGAGGTGGGGCTGGAGCTAGCTCTGTGGCTAGGGTGAGAAGTGGTTGGAAGAAGTTCAGGGAGTAGCCTACTTGCCTTGCTTGACATTGAGAGGGCTCTCCCTGCATGCTAAGGAATCTTTGTATGCTGCATATGTTAGGAGTGTAATACTTCATGGTAGTGAGACCTGGGCAGTAAAAGGAGAGGATATTTGCAGGCTTAAACGTACAGAAATGACAATGATTAGGTGGATGTGTTGTGTGTCCCTGCGTGCAAGGCCTTGGGGGGGCTGGGTTTACGATGGAAGAGTTGAGAGGTAGGATGGGACTGGAGTGTATTGGTGTAATGATGAGGAGAGGTAGATTGAGGTGGTTTGGGCATGTGGAGAGGATGGGGGATGATAATTGGGTGTAGAAAGTGAGAAGCATAAATATTGGGGGTGCGGTTGCGAGGGGTAGACCGAGAATGACGTGGGACAAGGTCATTAAGTGTGACCTTAGGGTTAAAGGACTGAACAGGGAGGCTGCCGTGGATCGAGCAGCATGTAGAGTTATCATTAGGTTACCAAGGCCGACACATGCAAGCATGTTGGAGCCTTCAAAATCAAAACAAAATGAAACGATGCAGTACGATATGTCATTATGAAGCCTGATGAGTGATATGCATGCTTATTAGTGGCATACAGCTGTACCTCCTCTTACACAGCTAAAGTGTAACCTGGTGGACCGTGCATGCAAAATCCACGTACATGGGCTCCTTTAACCCCTTGTAATAAAGCAAATTTGTTAATGAAGTCTCCTATCAGACCCCTACTGTATCATTCCAACATGCATGCATGAGCAGGCAGTGGTCACCTAATGGCGGCCCTCAACACTGTTTAATCTCTAGCAGCCTCCCTATTTAGACACTTAATTCTTGTCCCAGGTCTTTTTCAGTCTGCCTTTCTCAACCCTCCCTCCCACTTTCACATTCCTTACCTTCCACACCCAATTGTGATCTTGCATCCTTTCAACATGCCCATCCCATCCCAGTTTATCCCTCATAACACCAGTACACTCCAGTTGCATGCTTCCTCTGAACTCTTCAATCATAATCCTGGCCTCCCCTCCCCCGACACACTACGTATCTATCTAATCATTGTCATTTTTGTACATATGAGCCTGTGAATAGCCTCTTCCTTTACTGCGTCAGGTCTCACTACAACACAACATTACACTTCTAACACATGTAGCACACAACAGTCTCTTAGTACAGGAGAGCCCTCTCAATGTCAGGAGAGGCAACAGATCCCAGAACCAGACATGGGATAATAGTGATATGTACTAGTAATAGTAATAGACTATTACAGGGTTTTCAAAGTAATAGTAATAGTAATAGATCACAAGTTCCTGGCTGTAATGGTAATAGATGGCAAAGTAATAGATAATTGTATATTACTTTCCCATTTTTCTAGAGAAGGGAAAGAAGTTGTATGCGGCTTTCATGGATTTGGAGAAAGCATATGACAGGGTGGATAGACAAGGATTGTGGAAAGTATTAAGAATATATGGAGTAGATGGGAAGTTGTTGAATACTGTGAAGAGTATGTACGATGGTGCGAAGGCTGCAGTGCGTGTGGATGGTGAACTGAGTGAATTTTTCTCTCTGAAGGTTGGGTTGAAACAGGGATGTGTCATGTCTCCATGGTTGTTCAATCTGTACATGGATGGGGTAATAAGAGAGGTACAAGGTAGAGTAGTGGATGTTGGAGTGGCCCTGGTGAGAGAGGGTAGTGTTTGGAAACTCCCTGTACTGTTGTTTGCAGATTATACTGTGTTGTTGAGTGAAGACGAAGGAGAGCTGCAAGGCTTGGTGGATGAGTTTGGGAGAGTGTGTAAGAAACGGAATCTAAAGGTGAATGTAGGGAAGAGTAAAGTGATGGCCTTTGAGAGAGATGAAGTCAGTGAATGTACAGCGAGGTTGGATGGTGAGGAATTGGAAAATGTGAGTACGTTTAAGTACAGTACTTGGGTAGTGTGATGAGTAAGGATGGAGGTTTGGAGGGTGAAGTGCTTGAAAGGGTACAGCAGGGAAGAAAAGTTGCTGGTTCCTTGAAAGGAGTGATAAGAAGCAGGGAAGTGAGCATGGAAGTGAAAAAGTTACTACATGACAGTATTGTGATACCAACTCTAATGTATGGAAGTGAAGCTTGGACGTTGCTGGAGGGACATAAGTCAAGAGTGAGAGCAGTGGAAATGAATTATTTAAGAGGAGCCTGTGGAGTCACATGGAGAGAGAGGCTGACAAATGAGGATATAAAGGAGTGTTGTGGTGTGGATGTGGATGTGATAGGAAGCGTTAGGAGGGATACACTGAGGTGGTTTGCCATGTGGAGAGGATGGAGGGTGAAAGACTGACGAAGAGAGTGTATGTGAGTGAGGTGGAGGGGGGAAGATGGAGGGATGGGGTGGAGAGGTACATGAGAGAGGGGTGTGTGAGTTGGGAGTGGGGCAGTGAAATGGCGGGGGACAGGGCGACTTGGAGGCGATTTGTTTGTGGCCACCCCGAAGGGGATTGAGGCGTCTGGCAATAGATAGATAGATAGATAGACTTTCCCATTACAGACACTTCTTTAATACCGTTCACCATAATCAATAAAAACAGCCTTCTCACCTTGGTTACCTGTTGGCTGCTCTTCAAGCTGCAGGTACACCACAGGAGACCGTGCAGAATGGAGAGTGGTCAACAGGCCATCAGGTGATCTAGACACACATGTACATTCAGTGGAACAGCCTCCCAACTATAATGAAAATGAAAATCATTTTCCGTTTAATTAATACCGTTATCATAAATAGTAATAGTAATAGATGACCAAGTAATAGTGATAGTAATAGCTAACCACTAAATTAATTATAATAGTAATATAATAGAGAGCAATTGAAATTAATAGTAATAGTAATACAAACCCAGTAATAGACCCCATGTCTGCCCAGAACTCTCTCCAACCATCTTAACCCTTGCCACAGCTGACTCCAATCCCACCTCCAGCACATAACATGTCCTTTGAATAACAAAACTTTTTAAGTGACAGGAATCTAGAATTATCGTGAGCAGGTGTTTCTGGTTTGACTGCTGAAGTGCTGATGGCTTCAGGAGATATAGGAGTGAGGTTAGTTACTGACGATAACTATAATTGTATATGAATGTGTTGTCTTAGATGTTTGGCTGAAGAGTGTAATTGTAAATGTATGCAAGGGAAAGGGTGATGCTCTGGAAAGAGGATATTTTAGAGACATTAAATTTGTGGACCAGACAATGAAAATAATGGAGAGAGCTCTAGGTGTGACTAGAGAAAGAGTGAATATGGATGAGATGTTGTTTGGGTTTATGCCAGGCATTGGGACCACTGATGCCATATTCATTGTTCAACATATTTTTATTTATTTATTTATTTATTTTTATGGAGTCCCTTGGGAGGTAGGTTGTGAAGTGGGAAGTGAGAAGGCTTGGGATTGATGAGTGGCATTTTAGATCGGTTTTGGCTATATACATGGGTATTTGCACGTGGGTGAGAGTGAATGGAGAATTGAGTGGAGTTTTCTGTGAATGTTGGTGGGCATCAGAGGCCAGTCTTGAGCCCCTTATTGTAGTAGTAGTAGTAGTTGTTCCCTAGTCAGTCTGGCCGAACAGCCTCGAGTCCCTTAGGAAGCCCATGGCCGAGACCGGGCTTTCCCACAGAGCTCTTAAAGAGTGTATGTTGTGTTGTTGGCATAGGTGATTGTGTGCAATGCAGTCTTCCATATGGGGTGCTGTGTTGCATCCTGGACAGGCATCAGTGATGGAGTCATCCAGCCTCTTTTGGTAGCTTAAGAGGGCTGGATGGTGCCCACATCTCAGCCTGGCCAGGTGGACTCTGTCCTCACGAGGAAGATAGGATTCAGAAGGGTGGATGTCAGGAGGCCGTGCATGCAGTTATGTTTTGTCTTTAAGTGACTGAATGGAGCGGCGAGTGATCTGAGTGTGGATATGCTTCTGGAAGCTGGTCTGAAGTGGGTGAGGGGGGAGAGATGAGAGTATTTGTGTATTGTATCGTTTGCTGGGTATTGTTTTGATGTTCCTTGGTGTGGGTGGATGTGCTGCCATGTACTGTAGTGGATGTTGTGGGTTTATGGAGGCTGCAGCAAGAAACTGGGTGCCTCTCATGTCTAGGTGATCCTTGACTTTGAGGACTTTGGTTTCTTGATGTAGGTGACCTGTGGGTGTAGTAGCTGTGCAGCCTGTGATTATTTTTAGGGCTTTGTTCTGTATGGTCTGTAGAGTGTTGTAGTGTGTTTTGGTGAGGATAGAAGCCCAGGCAGGGCTTGCATAATTCATCACTGAACGTATGTATTGTTTGTATACTGTGGTGGTGGTTTCTTTGTTGTGTCTGAATGTTGTATGGGCAAGTGACCTCAAGGCATTGAGTCTTGGTGTTATTTTATTTTTAATGTTTGTGATGTGTTATTTAAATGACATTGACGTATTGTATGTTACACCAAGGATTTTGGGTATGTGTGTGTGTGGTAGGGGATTGTTGTTTATGGTGAGGTGTGGGATGTGACTGTGTTCTGCTGCCCAGTTTGTTAGAAGAGTCACTGTAGATTTGGCTGGGGCTATTTTGAGCCTGTTTGTGGTGAACCATTCATGTAGTGTGTTGAGGTAAGGTTGAATGATGTGTGCAGCTGTGTTTGCATTTTGGTGTGTACATGTAAGTGCTATATCATCTGCATAGGAAGCTATGTGTATCAGTGGTGTGTGGGGTGTGGGTACGTCATGCATGTATAGGTTAAAGAGTGTAGGGGACAAAACAGATCCTTGGGGAATGCCGTTTGTGAAGTTTCTGATGTTAGAAGACTGACTGGCAAATGTTACGTGTGCACATCTGCCTGCTAAGTAGTTTGCCAGCCATCTTTTTGTGTTTTTGTGCATGTTTGTGTTGAGTATTTTGTTTTGTGAGGTTGTGGCAGGGGATGGCATCAAAAGCTTTGCTAATGTCTAGTGTGATTAGGAGTGTTCTGTGTGGTGGCCTAGTTGAATTCATGCCATCAAAAACTCTCTGTGTAAGGTCTGTAAGAAGGGTGTTTGTGGAGTGTAGTGGCCTAAAGCCGTGTTGTGACTGGGCTAGGGGAATGTGAGGTGTGACTTGTGGAGTGTTGTGGCCTAAAGCCATGTTGTGACTGGGCTAGGGGAATGTGAGGTGTGACATGTTGTAGTACCAGTCATTCAGTGACTTTAGAGGGGGTGCAGAGGAGTGTGATGGGGCAGTGTGAGGAGGGTAACGTGGGGTCTTTGTTGGGTTTAAGGATAGTGATGATAATCCCATGCTTCCAGATGTTGGGTATTATGTTGTGTGAGTAGCTGTAGTTTGATATGTTGGCGAGTACTTGTATGCCTTGTGGTCCTAGGTGTTTAAGATGAATGTTGCTTATGTTGTCTGGTCCACAGGCAGATGAGTGCTTGAGGTTGTCAATGATGTGCTTCGTCTGGTTGTAAGTGAAAGGTGTGTAGTCTGGGTCTTTGGGGAACTGGCTATTACATCGGATGATACGTCAGTCTTCGGGATGGGGGTTTAGATGGCTGACTTGTGAAAAGTGATTGATGAGAGTGTTTGCTTGTTGTTTGTTTGAGGATATGATGTCTGTTGTTGTGATGGCAGTGTGTGATTGTGTGGTGTTGCTGTTGGAAAATGTGATGCTGTTTAGTGTTTTGTAGAGTTTGCTGATGTTTGTTTTGTGGTCAAGTGATTGGAGGTAATTTTTCCGGTTTAGTGTTTGCTGTTTTGATACTTTATTGTTTATTTGAATGTTGAGTTCTTGTATTTGTTGTACGGTGTCTTGTGTATGGAGTTTTGGGGAGTGTCTCAGTGTGTCCCGTTGTCTGATGAGGCCTTGAATTTCTGTGAAGTTGGGGTTGTGTCTCTTTCTGTTGCCTCTAGGGATGTGTTTTTTGTCTGCATTTTGTATAATTGTATTGAAAGTGTGCACAGCGGTGTTGATGTTTGTGAGGGGTGTACTGTTTAGTGTGTTGAGTTGTTGTTCTGTTTCAGTTACAAAGGCCTCCCAGTTGGCTCTCTTATAATTAGTGTATGTGTGTTTGTGGCCAGCTGGGGTGATTCTTGTTTTGGTAGTGATGATGATTGGGAGGTGATCAGAACCTAGGGCTTTGACCACTCTCCATGATGTAGTGGGAGCGAGGTTTGGGGAGCAGAAGGTGATGTCTGGAGATGATGGGAGGAAAAGGGCTTGGTGTGGGATATGGGTATGTTGGTCTAGATTGTTCAGAATGAAAAGATGATCTATCTGGGATTGTAGTACCAGCCCTTTGTCTGTGTCAGGGTTGTTGACATGCCAGGCCGACGACTTGGCGTTGAAATCAACACCCAGGATGATGTTGGGTATGTTAGCGATGTGGTGTATCTGTGGAGAGTAATTGTGTGGTACTGTGGAGGACGATTGGGGGGGAATGTATGTTTTAGCGATTGTTATCTGTGATTTGTTGCCAGTGCGTATTTTAATTGATTGTATTTCTGGCTGGGAGAAGGAGGGAGGTGAGAAGACAGGAAGAAATCAGTAGGATAGAAGTTGTGGAAGCAATGAAGAAAGTTAAATCGGGGAAAGCCCCAGGAATTGATGGAGTGTGTGGTGAAATGCTGAAGCATGGGGGAGAGATAGTA
The DNA here is from genome assembly GCF_032717465.1 of Coenobita brevimanus. Lineage (NCBI taxonomy): Eukaryota > Metazoa > Arthropoda > Malacostraca > Decapoda > Coenobitidae > Coenobita > Coenobita brevimanus. The sequence goes on from NC_137054.1 coordinate 63,295,886, forward strand.
GTAGAATGGATGTGGAAGATGTGCAGATTGGCCTGGGAGGAAGGTAGAGTCCCGGAGGATTGGAAGTCAGGTATAATTATTCCTTTGTACAAAGGAGAAGGGGAAAAAGAAGTGTGTGGTAATCATAGGGGCATTTGTCTTCTTAGTATAATAGGAAAAGTGTATGGTAGGATACTTATAGACAGAGTTAGAGAAAGAACAGAGAAATTAGTTGGAGAAGAACAGGGAGGCTTTAGGAAGGGAAGAGGTTGTGTAGATCAGATATTCATTCTTAGATCTTTAGTGGAAAAGTTTCTAGAGAAGGGAAAGAAGTTGTATGGGGCTTTCATGGATTTGGAGAAAGCATATGACAGGGTGGATAGACAAGGATTGTGGAAAGTGTTAAGAATATATGGAGTAGATGGGAAGTTGTTGAATGCTGTGAAGAGTATGTACGATGGTGCGAAGGCTGCAGTGCGTGTGGATGGTGAACTAAGTGAATTTTTCTCTTTGGAAAGTTGGTTTGAAACAGGGATGTGTCATGTCTCCATGGTTATTCAATCTGTACTTGGATGGGGTAATAAAAGAGGTACAAGGTAGGGTAGTGGATGTTGGAGTGGCCCTGGTGAGAGAGGATAGTGTTTGGAAACTCCCTGTACTGTTGTTTGCAGATGATACTGTGTTGTTGAGTGAAGAGGAAGGGGAGCTGCAAGGCTTGGTGGATGAGTTTGAGAGAGTGTGTAAGAAACGGAACCTAAAGGTGAATGTAGGGAAGAGTAAAGTGATGGTCTTTGAGAGAGGTGAAGTTAGTGAATGTACAGCGAGGTTGGATGGTGAGGAATTGGAAAATGTGAGTACGTTTAAGTATTTGGGTAGTGTGATGAGTAAGGATGGAGGTTTGGAGGGTGAAGTGCTTGAAAGGGTACAGCAGGGAAGAAAGGTTGCTGGTTCCTTGAAAGCAGTGATAAGAAACAGGGAAGTGAGCATGGAAGTGAAAAAGTTACTACATGACAGTATTGTGATACCAACTCTAACGTACGGAAGTGAAGCTTAGACGTTGTTGGAAGGACACAAGTCAAGAGTGAGAGCAGTGGAAATGAGTTATTTAAGAGGAGCCTGTGGAGTCACGTGGAGAGACAGGCTGACAAATGAGGATATAAAGGAGCGTTGTGGTGTGGATGTGGATGTGATAGGAAGCGTTATGAGGAACACACTGAGGTGGTTTGGCCATGTGGAGAGGATGGAGGGTGAAAGACTGACGAAGAGAGTGTATGTGAGTGAGGTGGAGGGGGAAGAGGGAGGGGGAGGCTGAGGATGAGATGGAGGGATGGGGTGGAGAGGTATATGAGAGAGGGGGGTGTGAGTTGGGAGCAGGGCAGTGAAATGGCGGGGGACAGGGCGACTTGGAGGCGATTTGTTTGTGGCCACCCCAAACGGGATTGAGGCGTCTGGCAATAGATAGATAGATGGAATAGATTTCTGTTGTGGTGTCATGTGGGGGGAGAAGTGACTGTGTGTGCACTGGTATCTGCAAAGTTGATAGATTTGTGTACCAGGGTGATGAGTCCACCGCCACCGCCGTCGGCCCGGTCTTGTCGAATGGTGGTAAAGGTATGAAATGTCAGTGTTTTCTGTGCTCTGCGTAGTTTTGTTTCTTGTAAGATGGCAGTGTGTATGTTCTGTTGTTTGATGAATTTTGTGAGTTCATGTTTTTTGGTGTTTATGCCATCTGTTTAACCCCTTAACCGCGGGGCGTCACTTTCGTGACGCTTGGGAGCAAGGGATCATACCGCGGGGCGTCGCTTTTGTGATTCTGTGTTATTTTGAATTCACCCGGGCTTCCAAGTGGGGGCTTGTATCATCTATCAGTACTGCCAATGTCCAACACTAGTCAGCACTCCTAATCTCATCTGTACTCCCATCCATTGTTGACAATTTAGCCATTTCTCCCCGTTCTTGACTCCCCTCCCTAACCCCCCTCCATTACCCTATCCTCTCGCCTGCCCGGCCGTGCTACGCTAAGTAAATCTTCCCTGGAATTTTTCACTGATTTCATCCATTGAAATAAGCCCTATGCCCTATTCTTATACCAAATAATATATACAAGAAAGAAATAAGGTAAGTGAGAGTGCCATACACCTGGAATTGGCTAATTATCACCTGACAACACCTCACGTGCACTCGTTCGCTAATTTTCGCTGTTTTTTTCCCCCATAAATATGCCGTATAATCTTTTCGTGTTAAATATACATATAAGGAGGGAAGGGAGAAGCCTAAGTGATATTTACATTCACCTGGAACTACCTAATTTATAATGTATTGTCTAGATTTCCTGCCAATCATTTCACTGCTATATATTAGCTGCTGTCAAGAGGCTAATGATGGCAGTAATGCATTTCCCTAGGTAGGCCACCACCCTGGCCCACCCTTATCAGTTCACTCTCATCTTTCAATGTGGAGGTATGTCTGTTTGCTCTTGCTAGCTTCAGGGACTTTTCACCCCCATGCAAAGGGCCCTGTGACCTTTACCCCCTACTAAACCTCGTGTGGAAAGAGGTAAAGGGCTGACAATTGATAAAAGAGTGACTACGATCTTTCTATTGAGTAAAACAGTGCAAGCGGAACTGTAAATAATGTGTAAATAGCAAGTGAAAGTAATGAATGTAAATATATGTGAACAGTGGAAAATAGTTTTATAAGTTACTTCAAGTGACAGTGCATAACACAGTGTAAATAAAATAGAAATGTAAATAACGTAAATAAAATAGAGAACGTAAATAGAAATGTAAATGAGTAGTATTATAAGAATACGAGTATATACCCTAGGAGTAATGAAAGTGAAAGTTTCACTCTAGCATGTTTGAATACTATGAGTTATGAGAGTGAAGGTGAAAGTGACATTCACTCTCAATGATAGTATACAGGACGAGAAAGTGAATGCTACGTATTTTACTGAAAGAAATTGAATCTCTACAATGACAATAAACTAATACTACTGAAGGAAACTTATGGATAAAGACTGTAGATAAATGTAAGTGTTATATAGTAATAGAAATATAAAGTGTGAGGGGTTTTATGAATAATAAATGACAGAATACCAACAGTGAACTAGCGCAAGTGGGAAGGTCATACGCGCTCATAATTTTCATTGCTTTCACAGTGGTATTTATTTGGAGTATGGATCCCAAACTACCTGATAATCACAGGGTAGTGTTTATAGTGTTAATATCTGGATGTGGTAATCATATTATGGGTTGTCGGGAAGTGTAAAGTGGAGACTTCGTTACCCAACTTCGGAGGTCTGCACAAGTCCTACGGTAACTGACGAAGGCTCAACAAACATTCCAGGAGAAAGCTGAAGGTATGTGCCATAAGCATATGTAATTTTAATATTCTAGGACTAATAACTGATTTTTGGCAAATATTTTTTGAGAGTCTGTCGGAGCCCGAATAACCCCGTGGCACACGCAAAACATCGGTAAACATGCCCGCAGTGTAGGGGTCAACTGAAGGATGTTTATGTTGTGTGTGCGATGTGTGTCGGCTGCTGCAGCACGGGGGGGAGGTGGTGTGGGTGGAGGGAAAGGGGTAGGAGGAGGTTGTGATGTAGGTAAGGGTTGAGGTGGATTAGGATGGGTTGGAATGGGAGGAGTTGGGGGACTGGATGGTGTGGGAAGGGTCGGTGGGTTTCGCTGTGGAGGTGTGAAGGAAGTAGGAGTAGGATTGGAAGGGGGGTTGATGGGTGGGGGGAAGGAGCATAAGGAGCAGGTCCAGGTGTTTCGTTTTTAAAGGCTCCAACATGCTTTCATGTGCCGGCCTTGGTCACCTAATGGCGGCTCTCCCCGCTGCGCGATCCATTGCAGCCTCCCTGTTCAGTTCCTTAATCCTAAGGTCACACTTAATGACCTCGTCCCATGTCTTTCTCGGTCTGCCCCTCGTAACCCCACCCCTAATATTAACACTTCTCACCTTCCCCACCCAATTATCATCCCCCATCCTCTCCACATGTCCAAACCACCTCAATCTACCTCTCCTCATCACAACACCAATACACTCCAGTCCCATCCTACCTCTCAACTCTTCCATCGTAAACCCAGCCCCTCCAGGTCTTGGACGAAGGGACGCACTGCACATCCACCTAATCATTGTCATTTCTGTACTTCTGAGCCGGCGAATATCTTCCTCCTTCACTGCCCAGGTCTCACTACCATACAGCATTACACTCCTAACACATGCTGCATACAAAGACCCCTTAGCACGTAGAGAGAATCCTCTCAATGTCAGGAGAGGCAAGAGCTCCCTGAACTTCTTCCAACTACTTCTCACCCTAGCCACAGAGCTAGCTCCAGCCCCACCTCCAGCACACAGCATGTCTCCCAAATAATAATAATAATAATAATAATAATAATCTGGCCTTTTGTTTCTCAAAAGCGCCAGTTCTTCCTTTTGGGAATTCACTAGCGCTCGTTATTTTTACAATTACAAGAATTGTGACATTTCTTGTATATAATACAAGCTACATCATATATACATGAAAGTGGCAAAAATTAAACCCTATAATCATCTGTCATAATACCTCTCTCCAGATCGTAGCATTTTGAAAAAAGACAGGCTTTCAGCTGTCTCTTAAAGGATTCAACAGTAGATAGTTGTCTTATGGACAATGGCAATCTGTTATATAATCTAGGGGCTCTATATGCAAAAGAACGATCAGAGAAAGATGACTGGTGAATGGCTCCTGGCTCATCAAGACGCAAGGAATCATCTTCACTGCGTAACATCACACCCGGGCATGTCGATGGGAGTTTTAACAATTCAGCAAGATACTTCGGTTCACCAAACTTAAGAACCTTGAATGTAATAAGACACAGTTTAAATTCAGTTCTAGCCTTTACTGGTAACCAATGCAACTCAATCAGAAACGGGGTAGTTGAGGTTCTCGGGGGGAGACCAAAGATAAGCCGTGCCGCCCTGTTCAACACAGACTGAACTTTTGTTAGTATATTATTTGGAAGACCAACCCACAGTGAATTACAATAATCAACACGAGACAAGACCACTGCATGGACCAATGTTAGGAGGCACTGTCTATTCAGGAATCTTCTCACAGAATACAGATTTCTGATATGCAAGTTACACCCTCTTACAACCTGATTAATGTGTTCTTTGTAATTTAACTTAGAATTAAAATAAACACCCAAATTTCGAACAGAACTGACTGGATGCAGCTGTGACACGCCAATGTTCAAAGCCAGGGCATTGTCAGTGTCATCACCCCTTCTGTTTCCTCTGATGATGATGATCTCAGTTTTACCATCATTCAGCTGAAGTTTCCTCTTAGCCATCCAAATCTTAATATCAGACATTAGAGATTCAAACTTTATCTTAGTATCGTTGATATCTGACATCTTAACATAGAGCTGGGTGTCATCAGCATAAAAATGATAGGACACATCATGAGCATCAAGTAAAGACGATAAACTACTTGTGTAGATACTAAATAGAATTGGACCCAAAACTGATCCTTGAGGGACTCCAAATAGAAGAGGAGCAGAATCAGAGCTAGCGTAATCAACAACCACTCTCTGAGATCTGTCCGACAGATACGACTTAAGGAGCAAAAGGGCACTATCACGAACGCCATAAAAATACAGATCATCCAACAATAGTTTATGATCTACTGTATCAAAAGCTGCAGACAGATCCAAAAGAACTAGGAGAGAGGACATCCCACTACAAGTGTTTGCCACCAAGTCGCTCTGAATCCTTATTAGTGCAGTTTCAGTCGAATGGTATTTTCTGTATGCTGATTGAACAACAGGAACAACTCTGTTGTGTTCCAGTAGTGGTAAGAGTTGGTCAGGTATGGCCCGCTCAATAATCTTGGATAAAAAAGACAGGTTAGAGACAGGACGATAATTTGTCATGCTCTCGACATCAAGGCCAGGTTTCTTAATTAGGGGCCTAAGCAAAGCACGTTTCTCAGACCGCACAAAATTACTTTCTTAGAAGCATCTATTTATTATGTTGCAGATAAAGTCTGCAGCATGCTCATACACATCAGGCAGTTGTGACATGTTACATGGATCGAGTGAGCAAAATGTTTTATTAAGTTCTCTGATGTAACATTTGACTTTGTTTACATCCAGTGGATGAAATGTTGAAAGCAAATGATCCCCGGTGCACCGTGGCTGGAAGTCAACTGAGTACACTTCACTAGGGGAACTGCTGTCTAAATCACTTCTTATGCGAGATATCTTACTTGTAAAAAATGAAGCAAAATCAGAAGCCAATTGGGCATCAGATAAAGAAGTTGGTTTAACAATTACATTCCTCCGACCAACCAAATTGTTCACAACTGCAGACAATTTTTTTTATCACCACCACATGAATCAACTTTATTTTGATAATACCTAGCCTTTTGGGCTTTTACAGTGTGAACGACTGCTCTTCTCGCAAAAACATAACGCAAACGAGTTACTTCGGTCTGCTGCAAGCGCCACTCACGTTCTGCCCTTCTACGTTGTCTACGCAAAGAATTAATGGATGGACCATACCACGGAGAATTATCACGTACAGTGATTGTTTTTACTACCTCAGGACAATAATGGTCAAAAATTTACCTGAGCTCGTTGTTGTAAATATCAACCAATTCACCAGAAGAAAGACTTGAAGAATCGATGGAGTTTAAACGTTGATCAATTTCAAAACACATCAACTGGCGGTCAACATTGTTGTAATTTCTGAACCTGATGACCTTTTTATATGAAGGGGATTTTGGGACATCAAAACTAAGAGTGATCAGAGCATGATCAGAGATGAGGGGGTCAAATGAGTCAACCTCCACATCTGATACGCGCCTGCAACCAACAGGGGACAAGATCAAGTCAAGGACATGTTCTGAGACATGAGTTGGATTACTCACATGATTGAAAAAATTGTTCTGGGTGATCAACTCAAGGAATTCTGAAGAAAATGGTTTTGACTCTGGACTGTCAACCCAGTAATTGAAATCACCACAAACAAGAAGTCCTCCAGGTTTAAGAGAAAACCCTTCAAGAAACTGCCCAAACTCCTCCATAAAACCTCGATCTCTGCCCGGATGACCTGGTCGATAGACAATTGCAATTCTAATGGTATTCTGATGGAAATTTATTGATACTTCCATAAATTCAAATGATGATGGGGTCAGGTCTGAGTCAATGAGAGAAACGTTTGCAAGTGCTGCAGAGTAGATGAGTGCTACGCCTCCTCCTGGATAGTCAGCAGCAGGCCTGGGAATACTAATAATAGAATGTGTCTTAGGCAAGGCATTACGAATAATATCAATATCAGACTCATACAACCAGGTTTCAGTCAAGCACAATATGTCAAGCTCGTGCTGATTTAGGGTTTCATTAATATAGTCTATCTTATTACGGATGGAACGAATATTTAAAAGACCCATCCTTAACTGGTTCAAGAGGGACGTAGTCAGTTTTTTGAATGGTCAAAATTAGTGTTTTCAATCAATCTATTCCTATGAGAAATCATAATTGGACATTCTCTACTTGAAGCAAAATGGGCAACCACCTGTGACTTTGAATTAGCATCTTGATGTCTTAAAGAGGAGCAGTTGATGCATTTGGGAGAATTTATGTTACTACAGTCCTTAGATTTATGGGCTCCAGCACAAAAGACACATTTAGGTTCATCACTTTTCCTAGAACATCTCTCAAATGTATGACCAAAGCCTTGGCAGTGATGACACTGTGTAACCCAGAATCTATCGAAAGCGCGGCATCTTGTAAGATCCACATAGATGTAATTGCCCTGTTCTACAATGGAGGATCTCACCTCTGGCGACATCTTCAAGACAGCAGTTTTGGTGTCATTCCTTGTCCTTGTGAAGAGAAGGTTGAGGGTACAACCTCGATCAACGAGCATCTTAATTTTATTGTTTTTTCTCAGAATATTTGGGATGATGTCAGAGTCATCCAGGGAAGAGGAAAGGCCTGTCACGGTCATTTTAGGCGGAATTGTCTTTGGCTCTGATATGCAAAAAGTGCCCTCAGAGCCAAAATGATCAGTCAGCACCCCAGTTGCTTTCCCCTTGGCCTCAGCTGACGGAAACTTCATTACCAGCCCACCAGCCTTGGTCTTAAGACAGCTGTCAACCGGTAGCGAGTTAAGTACGCCTCTGATGTCTTCTGGTCCCATCTGATTTGTCAGGGCACTAGCGCCACTCTCTGGTTTCACAATCAGTACATGCTGACTATGAGTGGCTTTTTTCTGGCCATGAGCACTGATCTCAATCACGCGCCCAGGCAGATCCTTCCCTCCCCCCACGAGAGACCCACGAACAGCATCCGCAAATGACTTGGCCTGATCTTGTGTGACCGCCATAGGTGATGAGACCTTGGTCTCTAGTGCCTCCAGTCTATTTGATACGTCTCTGATTGCTTGAAAGATTGGCCCAATAACTTTATCTTCATACTCCTTCTTGGTACTACTTCCTCCACCAGCCAAGACCTCGTCTGCTGGTGCAACACACTGGCTACACAGCCAGTGAAAGCCCAGCTGGTGGCTCCTCTTCATGAATGGATAGTCTCCTGCATCCAAATTTTCACAAGCTATATGAATCCACTCGCTGCAGTAGGCGCACTTCAGTGCTTGTGCACTTTTTGCTACAGACCTACTGCAGCGAGGGCACTGGTGTTGTTTACTCATGATAAGGGAGAACAAAAAAAAAACAAAATGACAACAACAGCAAAACGTATATACAATACTACCCGGGAAAAACCCGGGTAGCGCCGCCCCCGTTTGTGTCACCCTAATTTAGGAGGAAAAAAGAAAACCGATGGAAAAAAAGCACAAAAAACAGAAATGGAAAAAAAAAACAGGGTGTCTGCGAGGTCACCACGAGCAGGTGGGGTACGACTTGACTACCCTTCTAGGAAAGGTAACCCAAACCGAGGTGCCGCAGAAGTGCTGAGATGGTATTGAAAATAACAAAACTCTTCCACACACTCAAGAGATTCACCAGCAAGTTCAATCTTTTCACGTCTGACAATCTCCACCTGCTCACCCCGGCACGCCGTACACATAAAATCAGCATTATCTCGCAGTCTACCTCTGATACCACTACATCTCTTATGCACCCATTTATCACACACACCGCACAAAATGGAATTACTTCCCACGCCCTTGTGGGAAACTGCACATGGCCACTCTCCCTCGTCTTTGACAGTAACACCACGAATCCTAGATATCATCACTTTTGTTTTATCTGCATTTACCCTTAAACCCTTTTGCCCCATACCATCTCTCCACTTCCTAAACCTTTCCTCCGTCTCCCTTTCGTTCTCTGCAATCAACACCAAATCATCAGCACACAACAACTCCCACAGGAGTCCGTTTCTAAAGTCATGTGAAAGGGCTTCAAGTACCATGATAAACAACATGGGACTCAAGACTGACCCCTGATGCACACCAACATTCACGGAAAACTCATCATTCAAATCTCCATTCACTCTTACTGGGGTGTGAACACCCACATACATAGCCATAACCACCCTAACCAGCCACTCCTCCAAGCCAAACTTTCTCATTGCCCACTTCACCATCTCTCTAGGGACTCAGTCAAAGGCCTTTTCCAAATTAACACAGACAAAATAAAGATCCCTTTTCCTACCAATATATTTTTCCTGAAGCTGTCGAACAATGAATATGGCATCAGTGGTCCCCCTACCTGGCATAAACCCAAACTGCATCTCATCAATATTCACTCTTTCTCTAATCATACCTTCTAAAACTCTCTCCATTACCTTAATTATCTGATCTAAGAGCTCTATACCTGTACAATTTCCTCTTTCAGGGAATCACCCTTCCCTTTATACACATTTACGATTACACTCTTCAGCCAATCATCTGGGACAACACACTCATAAATAATCCTATTTATTAAGTCAGTGACTAAACTCACCCCTATATCGCCTGAGGCTTTCAATATTTCAGAAGTCAACCCAGACACACCTGCTGCCTTCCCCACCCTCATCCTGCCTATTGCCTCACTCACAGTAGCAGTATCAATCAAAGGCCAAGGGCCAGACACTGGATCTGCTGGCTCCAAACCCTCCCTGTCCCAGTTAAACTCCTCATTCAACAACCGGTTATAATGCTCTCTCCATGCATCTTTAATATCCTCACTGGTCACCACTACCCTTCCTTCATCATTCTTCACACACTGCTCACCTATAATATCCCGATTATCCCTCTTGACTTGACCTGCCACCCTAAATATCATATTTTTCCTCTCCCTATGATTTAGGTTATCATGTAATAGTCTCTGTGACTCAGACTTTGCCCTGTATACCTCTCTTCTAGCCCTACGCTTGGCAGCCAAATATTCCTCTTTGCTTCCATTCCTGGAAAAGCCTTTTCTCCTTAACTGCAGCTTCTACACCCTCATCCCACCACCAAGTTACTTTATGTCTTGGTGGTCCTCTTGTCCGACCGCATATTACATAAGTAACTCTCAAGAAATTGTTCTTGAGGGCTCTGTACTGTTCATTAATGCCTCTGTCTACAGCTCCCTGTTCAGCCACCACTCTCCTCAACTCGCTATAGAAGGCATCCCTTACTACTTGGTTTTTCAGCTTTCATATTTTCCTCCTATGTACATAAGTCCTCTTTTTCATCACTTGTTCTTTAAGCACCATATCACAAATTAATAGTTTGTGCTGCTGCACACACTCCTCCCTTCCTATAACTTTAATATCCCTCACTAACCTCCTATCGGCCCTCCTAACCAGAAAATAATCTATCTGACTGCTATTTCCCCCAGACTCATACGTAATTAACCTACTGTCTCTTATCCTAAAATATGTGTTGCACACAATCATGTCCGTTGCCTCCCCAAACTCGAGTATCCTTTCCCCTTCTGCATTCCTTAGACCATACGCACATCCACCATGCACTCCTTCATAACCTTGTGCTGCTTCACCTACATGACCATTTAAGTCCCCTCCCAAAATCACTATCTCATCATCCCGCATACCACCCACTACACGTTTTAAATCATCCCAAAATCTATCTTTCTCTGATTCATCCAATCCTGCCTTTGGAGTATATGCCGATATAATTGCAGTTATCTTTCTACCGAACAGAATTTTCACTACCAATATCCTATCGCTTACTCTCAAAACATTCATAACATATTCCACCCATTTCTCCGCAACCATCACACCAACACCTCCATATCCGTCTGTCCCCTCCTGCCAAAACAACTTATAGCAACAGTCCTTCCCAACAGTCTTTCTGGCTGATCCACCCCTGTACTGGACTTCCTGCAAACACACCACATCCACCCACCTCCTACTGAATGCCTCAACGACTTCCTCCGCTCCTCCCCTCAAACTTCTCACATTCCATGAACCCACCCACATCCCCATGGGTGATTTACTGTCCTCAGGCTTGCTTTGAAACTTATTTTGTTTTGTCATCTTCAGTATTAATATAGGGGGACAGACACAGCACAGGTCCCACTCACTGCATAGTCCCAGGTCTAGGCAATGGATCTGGGACCCCTAGCCCACCAGCTTACCAGTGGCTGTGGTAGTGGCCTCGGGGCACCCTGCCAGGACTGCTGCAGGGACACCCTTCAAGCACACCGCACTGCAACTATCCCGCCATTATACAACCACTGATAGGGTAGCCTCCTTGGGTGCTACTCCCAGGTTCGGGCCCCTCTCTATTGGACGGAAACGGCAGCCTGGAAACCGCAATGCCCTGTACCCTTTAGCACAGGCCCGAGCCCCATCTCGCCCTGGACCCATGATCTATGCCGGCGGAACCCCCGCCACGCCTCCCCCCAGAAGTCCGCCACTAGGTAGCGGGGGCAAAGTTTTCTGGCCGCATGCCCTTGCTGGTGCCAACCCCTGTAACGTAGTGGGATACGTTATGTGAACTGTAAAGTGCATGTGGTGCAGTGCATAGATAGTTAGAGGAAATGTTTGGGAGAATATGTTGGTCTACTCTCCATGTTACTGTCACACTGAAAAGGTCAGCATAGGGGGATGGTTAGATTGCTAGTGAAACAGGAGCTCCAGCTCTCCCTATCACCAGCATTCCCATTTCCCTCGGGAGTACTACCCTGTTTGGCCCGTGCTAGGGGCAAGTGTTGTGCAGGTGTAATGGGTCCAGTTTTTGCAGGAATTGCACTGAACTGAACCCTTTGTCTGTTGGCTCGAAGTGATTGGTTTTGAACATGTTGGACATATGTATTTGTTTATGTGTCCTGGATTGCGGTCAATGTCCCCAGCTAGAAGAAGTCGTCGAGAAATGACAGCCGGGGAGTCATTTTCTCGGTGTAGATAAAACGGTGTTGTTGTGTGTGTTGTGTTGGGAGATGTGGTACTTGCCCGGGTGACTGAAGCCACTCCCGGGTACTCGAGCCCCGTGAGGGGCCGGGGGGGTTTGCGGTGGTTTGGCCCCCATGCTGTCCTCCTCTTCTCTTCGACAGCCTCTGGGGGGTAGACCCACGACGAAGACGCCACCACTCCAGGTCCAGCCCCTTATTGTTTAACGTGGTGCTTGAAGTCCTTTCACATGTCTTCAGAAATGGATTTACAAGAAAGATGTTGTGTGCCAATGATATGGTATTGATTGCAGAGAATGAAAGGGAGGTGGAAGAAAGATTTAGAAATTGGAGAGATGTTCTAGGGCACCAGGTCTTGAGAGTAAATGCAGATAAAACAAAAGTGATGGTATCTAGCATTTGTATTAGTGCAGTCAAAGAAGAGGGATAGTGGCCCTGTTTGGTTTGCCACAAGGGTGTGGGAAGTAATTCCATCTTGTGCCGTGTTTGTGATAAGTGGTTGCATAAGAGATTTAGTAGTAATAGAGGCAGAGGCCATGTGCAGTTTGCCACAAGGACATGGGAAGTAATTCCATCTTGTACAGTGTTTGTGATAAGTGAGTACATAAGAGATTTAGTGGTATTAGAGGCAGCCAGCAAGATAATGCTGGCTACATGTGTGCAGTGTGTCGGGGAGAGCATGTGGAGATTGTCTGGCGTGAAAGGATTGATCTTGCTGGTGAGTCTTAAGTGTGTGGAAGAGTTTTGTTACTTGGAAGACATGTTATGTGCAGGAGGTGGGACTGGAGCTAGCTCTGTGGCTAGAGTGAGAAATGGTTGAAGGAAGTTCAGGGAGCTGTTGCCTTTCTGACATTGAGAGGGCTCTCTTTCCATTCTAAGGGATCTTTGTATGTGGCATTTGTTAGGAATGTAATCGTGAATGATAGTGAGACCTGGGCAGTAAAGGAAGAGGATATTCACTGGCTTACACGTACAGAAATGACAATGATTAGGTGGATGTGCAATGCATCATTGAATGTGAGGCCTGGGGGGGGGGGGTAGGTTTACAGTGGAAGAGTTAAGAGGAAAGATGGAATTGATTTGTTATGGTGTTGTGATGTGGAGAGGTAGATTTAAGTGGTTAGGCATCTGGAGAGGATGGGGGATGACAGTTGAGTACAGAAAGTGAGAAGTGTTAACAATGAGGGCAAGGTTGTGAGAGGCAGACCAAAAAAAGACTTGCAGTGAGGTTATAGAGTGTGACCTCAGGGATAAGGGACTGAATTGGGAGGCTACCATAGATGAAGCAACATGGAGAACTGCCATTTGGTGACCAAGGCCGAGACATGCAAGCACGTTGGAGCCTTTATAAACGAAATGAAACATTATTTTCGTCCACATTGAAGATCTCATTTACTTTATGCTGCTATATGCCAAATAGTATTAACTAACTGCAGGTTGATGGCCTGAGGTTGAAATGGTAAAAAAAAAAAAAAATTTGCATAACCCCTTCAGCCCAAGGATATCTAATTAGTTTATTGTTGTTAATCTTACATTTTTTTTACAGCTTAAAAGATATGTGCCTGGGCTGAATGAAGTTAAATAAAAAAATAATTAATATTAAAAGATTATTAATATTAAATTGCATAGCCATCCTGTTATATTTACCCTACACTATGTACTAGTTTTCTAGAGTGACGAGTAATGGGATCTGCAGTGTTACAGCTACAGTAACTAATGAACACCATTCTAACCTAATGTAATTTCTTTAGGATATACCATATATTACCCTAACTGTATTCTTTCTCCTTTGCAAATATACAGGTTATGGAGAGTGAAGAGTTCATGGAGCTTCCTGTGAATCAGCTGATGGACATTATCTCCAGTGAGGAACTGAATGTACGGTCTGAAGAGCAGGTGTTCAGTGCAGTCATGGCCTGGGTCAAGTATAACGTCACTGAGCGCCGACCATATTTGGCCCAGGTATTATTGAAAACAGTAGGGGAAGAAAATGTACGAGAGGGATGCTGTACTGTTAGCTATGGATTGTAACTCAGATATGTTGTACAGTGGGACGTTGTGTGAACAGACTAATCGAGGGAAGAGGTGGATGGTATATCTGATACTTCGTTATATAAGACGTCTGATTGGGATCTGCTAAACCGGACCTAGGGTCAATATACAGTAAAAGTCCTCTCATTCAGCATCTGCTCTTATGGTATTTCTGGTCTTTCAGCGGTTTTTATAAATACTGTAGTCCTATTACGAAAGTTCTCTGCTCTTCCAGCAAATGTACTGAGCCCATTGGCACCAACGACGGGGTTGCCGGCTTCCTGCTGGTACCCATACTGGTACCCATGCCGTGCATGCATAGTTGCCAGTCTGGTGCTGTTGGTGCTAGATCTAGTGCTTTTCATAATAATTTAGCACCGATAAATATTAGATTTTCTGCTATATCTAGCATGCTTTGAAGTCCAATTTAGTGCGAAAGTTTGAACAGTTCACCTATAGCTTAGCGTATTTTGAAGTTGAACTTAATGCTTTTGAAGATTTCTGCTTGCCAGCACTACATGCGCTGTCGGCCATTATGGGTCGTGAGTGTCTGGATTTGTGAGTGAGATCTTTCAAAAGTTTGGAAACTGTGTCATGGTATTTTATGGTCATCCTCTCGTTCTCGTGTTGCACAATGGCCTCTACCAGTGGAAAGCCCATTGATGTTGTGAAAATATAAGGTGCTATCACCAAGGAGATTGAATTATTGAAAATATTGGAAGTGGGTGTTCCTAGGAAGAAGATAATAGAAGATATCGGTGTGAGCTCATCCACTGTATATGACCTTGAGAAACAGAAGGTCGATTTTGTGCTTAGGATTGACCAATAATACTTGCAAGACACTGTGATTGCACTGGGGTGACCGGCCATGATTCCTAGAAACTTTCTGGAAGGTTTTTCCGGTCAACCAGTAGTTTCTGCCTTTTCGGCACCTGCTTGGTCCCGAAGATGCCGAATGAGAGGACTTTTACCGTACATGAAAAATTGGCCAGTGAATACCCCACTTAAGGCAAGTTATAAGATGTCGATAAATCAGTATTGTATAGGTTTTGCTTTCAATCCTTGATATGTAATAGATCAGTAAGGAGTGCAAAGCATATGTTGGCCCACATTTCAATACTGTAGTTAATAATGAAAACCCCTTCAAGCCCATCTCAGTTCTCTATATGGTACATCTTCCTTATTTTGCCCTTTTTATCATTTTCTATTAACCTAACCATGCCAATGTGTGTTTCTGATACCTACCATAACCATATGTATGTAATTAGCATGTCCAAATTTTTGTAAAAGGGAATATTTGGTTTTATAAGTGGGATGTCCAGTACCATTTAGGATAAATCCCTTAGGCTCTGTGCTTTCGTTATCACGCATTTCATTATCACAGACTAGGCGCAGTACCAATTATGTGTGATAAACCAAGAGATCATAGTATTTAACAAGAAGCGGTGCCAAGGCACAGCCAACCCGACTCTGGCAGTCATTTTAGTGCTGACATATAAATGCAACAGGATATCTAGTCAAAGATGTCACATATCAGATTTGGAGTAAATCGGGTGAAAATTGACCATTTTATGCCTGTTTGAAATTCTAGGCCCGACCCGCCTGACATTGACCCCCTTACCACTAATTGGGGTTGACCCCTCTGACGTAATGAGGCATGTTATAGGATGCAGATTTGAAACTTGCACCTTTAGGTTTTAGTTTCATGTTAATATGACGAATTTGATAGAAGTTATGGCGAAAACAATTTTTTACCCCCCTCCTCCAGATTGAGCCGGTGCAGGTTTATGTCCAAGGGGTGGTTGGGGTTTATTGCTCACGTAATGCCACTTAGGGATGAGTGAGGCTGGTCACTTTCATCTTAAATGTCAGGACCAACTTCCCTAGCCCTGGGCTCCTTCGCTTCTCACGGGATTAGATGATGATGATGATAATGATGATGCTTTATATTTTGGAGGGCCTACAGCCTGGATGTTGGCCCAGTTTGGGCCAAAATTTAATTAGTCAAATTCGCATCAGTAGTTTTTGCGTGAAGTTTTTTAACAGACAGACAGACAAACCGAGTGAAAGCAATACTCGTCCCCAAGCCCCTCCGGGGCAGGGATGGGTAATGATTTTAACATCAGACCTTAAGATATTTTTCACTATGTATGTGAGGGGCTAAGGGCGTAATCTACAATTTTGCTGCCAAAAGATCAGCCACTATTCAGAGTTGAGATAATTACATCCTTAGACACATTAACCATTGGGCAAGACACAGCCCCCCCCCCCCCCTCTCTCTCTCTCTCTTTCTCTTTTTTCTGGCAGCAACAAATATTTTTCCTGAATGTTTTCTGAGCACGACTGCTCAGTATGGTGCAGTGTCATTGTACAACACCCCGTTATGTGATAAATTGCTACAGGGATAATTATAAGGTTATTCCCTTTGTCAGTACAATGTTAAACAATAAACTGCGGTTTCACTACAATGATAGGTTCAACAGCATCCTCCGAAAATCTCATCCGGACGCAGTGATGCACCCATGCCAAAATGTCTGCCCAGTGTTTACATTGGCTGTGATCATTGTCTGTATTTCTGTTTTGTGCATGAAAGTCCACAGAAACATCATTGTTATTGCCAAAAAATGGTGCAAGTGCTTAACATAATAGTGCAGTATGCAATATTAAGTGAAGTGACACCGTATTTGCCAGTGTATAGGGCCGACCTGTGTATAAGACTACCCCCGATATTTACATACAGTATGTGGGTTTAGAGGCATACTCTGTGCATTATGATGACCTCCAACTCTAGATACTGGGAGTTTGCTGCCCCAGTAACCCGTCCTTTAACACTTCCTATTGACCAGTGAAATGATACAGTACTACCATCACCGTGCTAAGCAGCACAGCCTTTGGTTAGGTTTTTACCTTAAACCAGCTTCTGTGGGTTTCACAGGCTATCTAGGGTGCATGCACCACCTCCGACATCTAAATGGGTTATACATTAAAGCTTCCAGTATTAAGTCATACTGTATTAAAAACTGAAAATCATGTTAAGATGAATTTCATACATAAGGTTAAAAGAAACTTATATTTTATTAATGTCATTACATCAACTTTCAGTGATTAATAACCTTCAAAATCAGTATCATCCACATCTGACATCATCAGTTCATCAACTTCATCTTGGGTTAAAGTTTGCAGTTCTTTGTCGTAAGGATCAGACTTTAGATTCAAAGATGTAGCTTCAGCATCGGCTTCCTCTTCCTCATCCGCCTACGCAATGTCATCTTCCATGCCATCCATTGAATTGGAAATTTCACTTTCTTGAAAGAGTTGATGACTGTTTCCTTAGAAATATCATTCCATGCCTTGATAATAAAATCACAGCACATCCAGACCTGGAGCACGCATATTCCTACCTTTTGTATACAACTTTTTATCACTGATCATCCACTCGTTCCATTGCTCACGGATGTGGTCCTTGAATGGTTTATTCAGACAGACATCAAGTGGTTATAGAACTGAAGTTAACCCACCAGGAATAACAGCAATATCACTGTTGTTTCCTGCCATGTATGTTTTTGTTCCCTCTGTTAAATGACTTTTGAACATGTCCCATATTGTCAGGCTACGCTGTTTTAGCAAGCCACCAGATCGCCTTCGCCACACATGCTCAGTACGCAGTTTCATTCCATATTTGTTTATGCAACTGTTCTCATTGACGTGAACAAAAATTCCAACTGGGAACTTTATTTTTGGCGTCGTTTTTCACTTGAAAATAACCATTGGGCTCAGCTTTGATTCCGTCTGCCATACACGAAAGTGCTAATTTAAAGCTTGTTTTCTCGTGTCCTGTTGTTTTCACTAACACTGTTTTTGCACCCTTCTCCTCAACAGTTTGATTTCCAACCATATCAAAATTCATTGGAGTTTCATCCATGTTCCCAGTGTTGCTTAATGGATATCCATGCTTCTTGCGTAGGCCTATGATGTACCGTTGGAAACTGGTAATCTTGCATTCAAGATCTTTTGGTAATTGCTGTGCTATTTTTGTCTCAGTACAGTACTAGATCATGTCTTTTCATGAAATGAGAACACCATGAAACTGTTGCTTTGAAATCTCTGCTGTGCTCCTTGTTTTCTCTGGCCCACTAAAGTGCCCAAATGCAAAATTTGTTTCTTGTGACAGTGTACCCATTTTAGCACTGTCCATGGACCATGTCGGTTACATGCTTCTCCAAAATTGGCCACTGTGCTCTCTTTTTTTTCTCATGGCACAAATTCCTTGGCATATCCCTTAGTAAGTGTTCTTCCAATCTCCATGCACGTACCATCTTTTCTGTCACATCATATTCTCTCGCAGCAGCACAATTATTGGATGATTTGGCGTATTCCACCACTTTTAACTTAAAACAAGCTTCGTATTTTCTTCATTTATTACTTGGAGTGATGATGGGGTTTGTGGTCGCTGGAAATAAGATGTTAACCCTGAGAGAATGCTGCTGCTTATGAATTAGTGGCAGCAAGAACAGAAAAAAACCAGCTTTGTAATGAAACAAAGGAACAGGGTAATGAGCCATGCTTCAGATCTGGTAACCCTGCATTCAGTGGCAACTGGGAAACAACGTGTCCCAGCCTGACTGCCGGTCGCTCTCAGACCGAGACTCATGTTGGTGTTTGTGTTGTGTGCTAAACAGGTTACTCACTTTTCTTATGTCCTCATGGCTGTATCCGTGGAGATATTTTTTTAAAAATTTGCCTTCATGTAGAAAGGAAGTTGTGTTTGATGATGATGATGATAGTAATTTCAATGGATTTTTGTATGTACAGTAATCCCTCTAATATCCGGAAGCCCAATAACCGAACATCCCCACTAACCGAACCTTATCGTCCTGGGATCAAACATTCCCAAAATGGTCCGAAAATCCAAAAAAATTGGAAAAAAAATCGATTTTTTGCCGTCCGTAATTTGAACTTGCCGCGCGCGCCGCGTGAGAACATTGTTTTGGTTCGTCATTCCTCCGACGTCCGATAGAGCGCCGCTGCATCCTCCCCACTTCCCGCCTGTCTCTCACCGCGACAAGACCTACGCTCTTCGCCATGGCTTGGGAAAAGTTAATGTGCAACACTTAAATTTAATGGAACATTATTTGGACTAAAGTGAACACTGTGAAAAGAACGGACTTCTGTGTGTTAGTGACTAAGTTCAGTGCAAGACTTCAGGAAGAGTGTAGTGCAAGTGCTTCAGGAAATCGTTCTTACTGTCAGAGTCCGAGAGGAGGCGGTTATTCATCGAGGTGGCCAGGGACTTGCTGTAAGTAGCCAAAATGTTTCATGTTGTACTATTTTCCATACTATATTTACCAGAATGTTTCATATTGTATTTTTTCCCATACTATACTTACCAGAAAGTGTCATACTGTACTTCTTTCCATACTAAACTTACCTCATGCATGTGCAGTAGGAATGTGTTTTTCAGAGTTCGGTTAGGTTAGGTTCGGTTAGAGTCCATAAGTACCAGAATGTTTATTAATGTATGAACATACTTCTAAACCCACATTTTATGTGTCTATTGCATTTATTTCAGTCATTTATGTGCCTTATTGGTGTGATTTGGGTGTTAAATAGGTGCTATGCATGTCCGGAGGGAGTTGTATAGGTGTTTCTCTGTGTTAGGGTCCGTAAGTACAAGTCCATAAGCTGGGGCCCAATATCCGGACAAAACCAATATCCGAACCTACTGATGGCTCTATTGATCCGGATATTGGAGTGATTACTGTACTATATATAGTGAAACAAGGTTCAAGGTGAGTGATTGGGGATGTTCCCCATCACGCCTATGGATCTGATAACCACAGGATGTAGAGATTAGGATTTTATACCTGGTGTTTAGGACGACCCCCAGTTTGGGGCATTTTTTGTGAGGTTCAAGAGTCGCCCTATACACCGGCAAATACGGTACTTTTTTGTGTGTGACTTAGAAATCATGTCAGCCTTACATAACCATCATCCCCTTTCTAGGCCTCTACACAGCTGACCGAGCGAAGATGCCCACTTAGTGTTTACATTGGTTGTTATCATTACCTCGTGTTTTATTTTGTGCATGAAGGACCACTGAAACACATTATTATTGCCAAATAAGAGTGCAAGTGCTTTACAAATGGTGCATTGTGCATTATTAAGTGATGCGATACTCTTTGTATATGAAATACTGAATCTTGTGACTTGGAAATTGTGTCAACTTTACGTAATCATCATCTCCATAACAAACCTCTACACAGCTGACTGAGCAGAGATGCCCGCCCAGTGTTTACATTGGCTGTGATCATTGCTTTTCATTTTATTTGATGCTGAAAGGCCACTGAAACACTATTCAGTTGCCAAATGACAGTGAGGGACTTTAAAGATAGTGCAGTGTGCAATATTAAGTGAAGTGATGCCATATCTTTTTGTGTGGAATGGCCGTCCAGGCCCTCCAACTGTCACCCATCGTGGGGGAGAAAGGGACCCTTGATGATGGTTCGTACCAGTATAGGACAAACTTTAGGTGTGTGGCAGAGGGTTTTTTAGGTCATTTTGTGCTTTGCAGTTGAGATCACCCTCCCTAACCCCATTGAACCCATGTTATGTTGACCTTGTTATGTGAAAATTTGTTATGCTGTAGGTCTTCACATGAAGCAACCCTACCACATACAAGGCTGCACTGTACAGCTTTTTGTGTGTGAATGTTTTCCCCCAGTGCACCACCATACTTTTTTTTTTTTTTTTTTTTTTTTACCATCCATCCATCATCCAATTCTATGCTGCCTCATGAGGAGCATATGAGCCTGGGACTAGGCAAGTGGGTCCTGACATTTAAGATGAGAATTACCTATATAAAAATAAATTGCAGCATTTGACCTCTACACACACCAGGTTTTAAGCTGGACTTAGCCCCCAGGGGCTGTCGTTGGAGGGGGGGAAAGCAGCATCTGATGGTCACACTTAGGTGTTATACACGCTCCTAGTATTTTACCTAGCCCTAGCTGACTTCCATCTTGATCAGGATGGTATTCTCAGGGGCCACCTACAAGATCATATGGCCCCAGCGGTTCTGAGCAGTTCTGTTAACCACAGCCATAGATTTTTATTTGGGAAGATGTTATTATGCAGAGTGATAATTTATAAGTTTAAGCATCTTGGAACTCACGGATGCTGCCTTGTGGGCAATGGCCTTCAGGGGTTCTGCCAAACACAGAGAATATTGCAGAATACTGACAAAGAATGTTAGGAAAGACTGAAAATCTTTGATGCTCAGTTTGTCATATATTTTTTTCTTTTACCTGGTATGTTTAAATGAGCATATCTCTGTTAATTATGGACTAAATTTAGCTCATAAGGGATCATTTAAATAAAACTTGGGAAATCAAACTCATCATCATCATCATCATCATCCGAACTTCCTTTCCCACCGTAGGGCAGAGCGAGGAGTAGCAATGTCCAGACAGCCCAAGTTCTCCCAATCCAGTGGGCCACACTTCCATTCACTCATCATTCAAGCCCCTGGAATCCTGGCTCTATCTGATATGCCAGAAACAATCAACACATTCTGCTGCATCACATAAATGTATCCAATCGAGTCAATCCAAATGCTGTCACGTTAAAAAGGAGTGCCAAATCCCTGATCATGCACTTCTTCTCACAACATTCATCCAGCCAGCTCAATCTCTTGTCAGTCCCGTAGCCTCACCAACTTCCATACCTCTCTTTCTCACACACTCATCCACCATATCCCTCCACCTTCTCCTTGGCCTACCTTAAATTCGCTCAGATATACCTTTTTCACCACTCTGTTGTTATCCATTCTCTCCACTTGACCATATCATCTCAGTACACTCTCTTCGATTTTGGTTTCCACAGACTTCCTCACTCCGCATCTTTCACGAATCATATTATTTCGTATCCTATCAACTCTCTGTACTCCACATACATTCCTCAGCAGTCCCATCTCCACTGCTCTCATTCTTGACTTTTCATTTTCATGCCACGCCATAGTCTTACACGCATATGTTAAAGTTGGCACTAACACTCCTCCGTGTGAGCCTTGTGCAGCTCTAACACACAAGCCTCTGTTTTTTATCAAGGCCTTCATAGAACCAGCTACTTTCCTTCTTTGTGTCACTCTACTTTCCACTTGCTTTGCACGTTCTCCTCTTTTCTATCGCTGTACCCAGGTATTTGAACTCTCTCACCAATTCCAGTCTCTTTCCATTTACTGTAACATCACACTGGTAGTCACCTTCTCCCATTTACCATCACTTTACTCTTCTCTACATTTACTCTCAAGGTACAAAGCTCACAGACATCAGCAAAACTCTGCACTAGTCTACTACATTCTTGTTCAGTGTTTGCAAATAGCACTGCATCATCAGCCTGCAGCAAAATTGAGATATTCCATCCATCACCATTCATTACCAATACCATCCCTCTCTCCATTACTCGTGTTTTTACTTCCCTCATCACCCCATCCATGTATATATACAGTAAAAGTCCTATTATTCGGCAGCTGATTATTCGGTAGATCCGACATTTCGGCAGTTTTGAGAAATAGTCCCATTTACGAAAATCTTTGATTGTTCGGCAGATGTCCGGAATCATCTCAGCGGTCCACGAAGTGTTATCTGTGACTTCTAGGCCTAGTGTTTCATTACACTTCTATATGTTCACCAATTTCTATATTTTTCAGATTCAGGTATAGTACTGTATTGATTACAATATTGCACAGTATCATACAGTACAGTAACCACCCTACCAAATTAGCGAGGGTTACGTTCCAAGCCCCCTCGCTAATTCTTGAAATTCGTTCATTCTTGACCCCTTCCTGAAAATGACATTTACCGGTAATTGTGTAGCCCATGAACCACTGATACTGTAATGCATTACCCATAAATAAATGTTGCCTGTTAAATCAGTTTCCCCATTGTTTTTAGCTGTACGGCTGTGACAGCTTTAGTATTTTTATTCCTCAGCATAATGGCAGAAGGGACTTTCCTGTTTAACTAAACCTAACCTAACCGAGTTTAACTGTACCTAATAATTTAACCAAGCCTAACCTAACCTAAAGCCAGAAAAATACTTACAAATAAACTGGAGGAATATGAATTGCCGAGGTCACTCTGATGAAAGTTAATCGTACATTTAGCGCTCATTCTTTTGTTTGTTTTTGTGTTTAATGTGAAAGAGAGAGTATTGATGCAAACAGTAATATATCCCATTAACCCCTTAATAACCTCCGGCACTGAACAACCCTTTACAGTACCGATGTCAATATCAAGTTAGTGTGAGCTATAAAGAAAACTGAACAATTATGGGGAGGGAACGAAGGTCACTGGCATGTTTACACGACTCTACGCTACGATTCCAAGCAGTCAGGCGGTCGTTTAATCTCAGATGTTTTCGCCCATTTGGTAAATGCCCCGTAACTTTATAAATTTTTCCGTGACTCATAGCAAATAATAGCATGGGTTTAGGAAGCTAAATAACACATTGCTAGGTGAGCCAGACGATTATCTTCACATCTTTAAGAAAAACAAATTGATTTCAGAAGAATGGAAGAAACTTACTCTACGTACTCAGAGAAGGATTAAATTTCTTCCATTTTCTTAATGATGTGAAGATAATTGTCTGGCACACCTAACAATGTGTTATTTAGCTTCCTAAACCCATGCTATGATTCTCGGAAGAAGTTGCAAAGTTACGGTGCATTTACCAAATGGCCAAAAACATCTGAGATTAACTGACCCTCTGACTGCTTGGAATCGTATCGTAGAGTCGTGTAAACATACCAGTGACCTTCGTTCCCTTCCCATAATTGTTCACAGTTTTTTACTGTAATGGGTTGTTCAATGCCGGAGGTTATTAAGGGGTTAATGGAATACATCACTGTTTCCATCAATAGTCTCCCTTTCATATGTAAACAAAAAAAATGAACAAAAGAATGAGTGCTAAATGTACGTTTAACTTTCATCAGAAAGTCCTTACCAATTCATATTCCTCCACTTTATTTTATGCAATTTTCCGACTATTTTATTTTGCTTGGAAAAAGTACTGTATACAGCACTCACTCCAAACGTATTTGTAGTAATATAAGTAGTGATGAGTTCACCAATACAAGTGATGTACTGAGCTGGTAGGTAATATTACGTATCATTTCGGCCATCCAGGAAGTGTTATCTGACTTGTATGCCTACTGTGTCATTACACTTGTATATGTTCACTAATTTATATATATATTTCAGATTCAGGTATAGTACTGTATTGATTGCAGTATTGTACAGTATACAGTGCTCTCTCCAAACAATTGTAATACCATAAGTGGTGATGACAGTGTTCACCAATATATTTAAGGAACTGAGTGGGTAGGTTTTTGATTATTCGGAAAATCCAATATCTCGGCATCATCCCAGTCCCATGGATGCCGAATAATGGGACTTTTACTGTATATTGAACAACCATGGGGACATTTCACAACCTTGTTGCACGCCCACACTGATCGTTAATCATTCACATAGATGCCCATTTACCCCTAACACATGCCTCACTACCATCATAAAAACTTGACGGCACCTAGCAGTTTACCATCTACGCTGTACATGTGCAGAACCATCCACAGTCCTTCTCTGTCTACTTTGTGGTAAGCATTTTCCAGATCCATTAATGCCATAAACATCTTATAATCCTTCTCACAAACCTTCTTCACTATCTGTCTCATTGCAAATATTTGCTGCCACTCCTAAAGCCACCCTGTTCATCACTCCCTAGGACTTCTGATATCTCTCATACGTTATAATAATTCTTCCATATACCTTCCCTACAACGCTCAATAAACTTATGCCATGATAATTCTTGCACTCACTTTGCTCACCTTTATTTTTGTACAGGGATACAATCACAGCCTGTTTCCACTCTGCTGGCACAGTTTTGCTCATCCAAGCCTTCTTACATATCTCCAACAAACACTTCATTCTGCTGTCTCCACTACACCTATTCATATCTGCATACACCTCATCAACCCCAGCTGGTTTCCCTTTTTTCAGCCGCTCCACAGTGCTCTTCACCTGTGTGAGTGTCATGTTTCCTGGCACGGCATTCCATCTCTGCACTACCCCAAAACCAATCGTGTTTACAGCAGCTCTGCTCTCTCTATTCCCATTCATCAGGCTTTCAAAATATTGTTTCCATCTTGTCCTTACTTCATCCCCATGAGTTGAAACTCTACCACACACATCCTTCACACTTTTGCATTTCTTTCCGCTGTCACTTTTACATTTTCGCACCTCTTTCCAGAATAACTTCCTATTTTCAAAGTAATTTCCATTCATTTTTCTGCCTACATCATCATTTATCTCCTTTTTCCTCTTCACTAGTCTCTTTACGTGCTTCTTGCTCTTGCTTTCAATATATTCAGTTCTTATCTCCTGTCCGGTAACCACTCTAGCCACTACCTCCATTTTTCCTCCCTTGCTCTCTTAACCTCTTCATCCCACCATGTCATACCTTTCTTCGTTGTTGTTACTCTTGCCACAGCACACACTGCTTTAGCATTCCTAACTAAGCAATACCCATATGCATTCCACAGGCTGTCCAGGTCCATTTTATTTTAATTCGCTGATTCCAACTCCCCCCTACTTTGATCCTGTATTCATTTGCCATTTCTTTAATCCTCAGTTTCTCGACTTTCAGCCTTTCTCCCTGACTGCTCCTTTATCTCCTGGTCCAATTCACTCTTCTTAGCTCAAACTTGCATACCACAATCATGTGATCTGGCAGACCTCCACGTCGACCTCTAACGGCCCTCGTATCAACAACCATTCCCAGTGTCGACCTCTCTGTGAGCACGTAATCAGTCTGGCACCTTTCAACATGATCCCTGTTCCTTGTATACCATGCATACTGTACAGTATTTATGTGCATCTTTGTTTTTGAAACACGAGTTACAAATGCCCAACCTCCTTTCCTGACACATATCCTTCAGTTGCTTCCCATTATCATTTTCTCCAGGTAATCCATTACAACTCATTATGTCATCCTCAGGACCAGTACCTACTCTTCCATTCATATTGCCCATTTCAATCACTTTATAACTTCTCTGCATTTCTCCCACTGTTTCATCCAGTTCATCCCAAAACCTGTCATTCTCTCTCACTCCTGTCATCACACAGTGCATACGCTACAATCACTGCCACATTCACCTTCTCAGACTTGAACTTGACATACATACATCTTGAGCTGACACATTTATAATCTCTCAGTCCACCCTGCTACACTTCATTCATCAACAAAGCAACTCCTTCCTTGCATCTTCCTCACCCATTCATGTCCGATCTTACACATTTCACACCCTCCCACTCCTCCAGTTCACACCCTTTCATCTTTGTTTCACACAATGCTGTCACGGCATATCTCACACTGTTGAACACATTCACCACTTCCACCCTCTTGCTTTCCTCATTCACACTCTCATTCCACATGGCCATGCAAATCTGCCCATTTGGTTGGGGCCCTGGGCAGGCATTGAGGCCACCGAGCTCTCCAAAATGTATGCAATGATTAAGTGATTTTTAGACAGGGGAATTGGGTGGACACATTGCCAGGCCAAAAATCCCAGTTATGTGGTTACCATGCAGTGTAGTAAATGGTTTCCTGGGTACAGGAAACCATTTGGCATGTCATTCTGTGTAGAGACCATAAAGCATCCCTACATTGAGTGAGTGGATGATGCCCCCCCCCCCTACCATCAAACAAACAAATCCATGGAATTTTTCAAGGTATCTAAATTTTGCATAATGCTGTTCTGTTCTTATATCAGTGAAGCAAAAAATAATGTAACCAGGTAAATATTTATAGTGACATTATAGTTTTGGTTGTAGAGATACAGCCGCAGATCAATATTGAGTAGTGACTCTACAGAATAAGGTAAAAAATAACAGCCATGCTGTTTGGTTGGTTGGTTCAGGATGCTACCTTGAAAATGATGAGAAACAAAAGAAAAATCTATCCAAAATTTATTTAAAATAAATTTATGGACTGATATACAGCAATGACAGTCAGAACACATTCTAAATGGTGTTTTACCCTATTTACCTTCTGCCTACGGGTGACTTTACACTCCCTCTTCTGTCTTTCTTTCCTTCATTCATTCCACTTCCTGCAGCCTGTGGGTGACTCTACACTGAGTGACAAGCCAAATGGTTTCCTGTACACCAGGAAACCATTTACTACGCTGGGCAGTAACCATATAACCAAATTTTTGCGCCTGGTGGTTTAGTGGGTAATTATTGTGCTCCAATCGGATTGAGCTGGTGTAGGTTTATATCCAAGGGGTGGTTGGGGTTGATTGCTCATTTAATGTCACTCAGGGATGAGTGAGGCTGGTCACTCTCATCTTAAATGTAGGGACCAACTGCCTAGCCCTGGGCTCCTAGGCTCCTCATGGGGCAATGTAGGATTGGATGATGGATGGATGGATGTCATTAGTTTTAAAACAGTACCAGAAATTTAAAGGTAACTCTCCCATAAAGTTGGATAACACCCCTAAGGTGATATTTTACATTCAGCATTTACTGCAACATTATTCTCAAGATATTTGTTATGCTATATTTTAGTAGATTTCTTTCCTTCATTCTTTACTCTTCCTTCTGCATATGGGTGACTTTACACTGAGTGACAAGCCAAATGGTTTCCTGTACACCAGGAAATCACTTACTATGCTGGTGGTAACCATATAACCAAATTTTGGCACCTGGTGGTTTAGTGGATAATTAAAGTACTCCAATCGAATTCAGCCTGTGTAGGTTTATATCTAGGGGCTGGTTGGGCTTTATTGCTCACGTGATGGGATTCAGGAATGAGTGAGGCTGGTCACTCTCATTTTAAATGTCAGGACCAACTTGCCCAGCCCCGGGCTCTTACACCTCTTTAGGGGAACATAGGATTGGATGATGGATGAATGAATAGATATATATTTAAGGAGTACAGTCAGCCTTTGCAGTTTATGGGAGTTACATACCGGACCCCCCCCCCTGCAAAAAGGGGTTAAGTCCGCGAGTAATCCGTACCTTCTGCAAGAAACACAGGTTTCACTGTTTTAACTATTCCCATTACCTACTGACCCACTGTGAGATCTTTAACCCAAGGCATCCCGTCGACGTATGGGTACGTTGCAACATTTTGCATTTGCCAGTCCCATCGACGTACTGGTACGTCGCACAATTGCAAGGTTCGTAATTTGCACCATTTTCAATTTTTGCACGTGATTTTTTGCACGTATACACGGGACACCTTCCTCTATCCCTCTACAAGATGCCAAGCAGGGACAATGCCTTACACCGCATAACCTCCCCCCCCCTGCACGCCATTGTCTCGGCAATTCACCTGTTACCAGTGACCTGGCCAACAAAGACTTTCAGGGCCAGAGTGATTCCCCAATTGATGACAATGTGGAGGACAGAGTTTACATAGCAATAGAGGAAGAAACAGTCAGAAATAATGATCAGGTAATGTGGCAAAAAAAGGTCATGTATGGTGCTGAGTTAGTGAGTGAAACAATGCTTATAATGCCTATATTACTGTTTGAAAACCAATATACATTCGTACTACATATAAATTCGTACCAAGTAAATAAATAAATACCATTTATGAGTGGTGTGAAATAGTTACCCTCCCATAGAACTCGTTTTCTTTGGTGCCAACCTGTTAGAAAACCCAGTAAGGTAAGGAGGTACTGCTACCTGGATCGAGTACTTAAACCCTCAGGTGAGCGATTTCTCTATGGATTTTCGATGTTTCTCACCAAAAGCGGAGGTTTGAGCCAAAAAAAAAACAAAAAAAAACAAAAAAAAAAAAAGCCTCGGGATTGGGGGGTGTCGGAGGTGTGAAATAGCTCAGGACGTGACGGGTTAAGTGCATTTTATGGCACATTAGTACAGTACTTCCCACAAGGACAGTACAGGATGATACGCAAGCCTTTCTGGGTGCAGTGCACCGTACTCACCCATGCGATGATGATGATGAGAGTTTGCTCTGTGCTGAACAGCCCATACCTATACAGTTTAAATGTCCAGTTTAACTGTATAGGACTTGCAAAAAAAAATCACGTATGAACTGCTAGAAATGGCTGATGCAGTGGGAAAGGCAAGAAATATCTTCCTGTGAATTTTTGAAATACCGGTTTCTTCCCAGAAAAATCCACGAAAATGCGAAGCCACGAATAGCGAGCATGCAACTCTAGTGATGAGCACTAGCATGGAATCTTTGCATTATCCAGTGCAAACCATGTATCCATCATAATTTACTGCCAACCAATCATGGTTTTAGTAAGGTATAGCTAGTGAATGAAAATCACTGAATGTGTGGGTTAATTACCCTTAAATAACTTCCTTAGTCCACCTGTTCTGTAGTTCACAGTTGTCCTCTGCAAGTCTATCTATCTATCTATTGCCAGACGCCTCAATCCCGTTTGGGATGGCCACAAACAAATCGCCTCCACGTCGCCCTGTCCCCCACCATTTCACTGCCCTGCCAACTCACACCCCCCTCTCTCATATACATCTCCACCCCATCCCTCCATCTCATCCTCGGCCTCCCCCTCCCTCTTCCCCCCTCCACCTCACTCACATACACTCTCTTCGTCAGCCTTTCACCCTCCATCCTCTCCACATGGCCAAACCCCCTCAGTGTATTCCTGCTAACGCTTCCTGTCACATCCACATCTACACCACAACGCTCTTTTATATCCTCATTTGTCAGCCTGTCTTTCCATGTGACTCCACAGGCTCCTCTTAAATAACTCATTTCCACTGCTCTCACTCTTGACTTGTGTCCTTCCAACAACGTCCAAGTTTCACTTCCACACGTTAGAGTTGGTATCACAATACTGTCATATAGTAACTTTTTCACTTCCATGCTCATATCCTTGTTTCTTATCACTGCTTTCAAGGAACCAGCAACCTTTCTTTCCTGGTGTCAAGCACTTCACCCTCCAAACCTCCATCCTTACTCATCACACTACCCAAGTACTTAAACGTACTCACATTTTCCAGTTCCTCACCATCCAACCTCACTATACATTCACTGACTTCACCTCTCTCAAAGACCATCACTTTACTCTTCCCTACATTCACTTTTAGATTCCGTTTCTTATACACTTTCCCAAACTCATCCACCAAGCCTTGCAACTCCCCTTCGTCTTCACTCAACAACACAGTATCATCTGCAAACAACAGTACAGGGAGATTCCAAACACTACCCGCTTTCACCAGGGCCACTCCAACATCCACTGCCCTACCTTGTACCTCTTTTATTACCCCATCCATGTACAGATTGAACAACCATGGAGACGTGACACATCCCTGTTTCAACGCAACCTTCAAAGAGACAAATTCACTCAGTTCACCATCCACACACACTGCAGCCTTAGCACCATCATACATGCTCTTCACAGCATTCAGCAACTTCCCACCTTCTCCATATATTCCTAATACTTTCCACAATCCTTGTCTATCCACCCTGTCATATGCTTTCTCCAAATCCATGAAAGCCGCATACAACTTCTTTCCCTTCTCTAGAAACTTTTCCACTAAAGATCTAAGAATGAATATCTAATTTACACAACCTGTTTCTTCTTAAAGCCTCCCTGTTCATCTCCAACTAATTCCTCTGTTCTTTCTCTAACTCTGTCAATAAGTATCCTACCATATGCTTTTCCTGTTATACTAAGAAGACAAATTCCCCTATGATTACCACATTTCTTTTTCCCCTTTTCCTTTGTAGAAGGGAATAATTATACCTGACTTCCAATCCTTTGGGACTCTACCTTCCTCCCAGGCCAATCTGCACATCTTCCACATCCATGCTACTACTATCTCTCCCCCATGCTTCAGCATTTCATCACACACTCCATCAATTCCTGGGACTTTCCCCAATTTAACTTTCTTCATTGCTTCCACAACTTCTATCCTACTGATTTCTTCCTGTCTTCTCACCTCCCTCTTTCTCCCAGCCATTCCCCATCCCCTTATACTCGCATTACTTCTGGGGTGGTTTGGCCATGTGGAGAGGATGGAGGGTGAAAGACTGACGAAGAGAGTGTATGTGAGTGAGGTGGAGGGGGCAAGAGGGAGGGGGAGGCCGAGAATGAGATAGAGGGATGGGGTGGAGAGGTATATGAGAGAGGGGGGTGTGAGCTGGGAGCAGGGCAGTGAAATGGCGGGGGACAGAGCGACTTGGAGGTGATTTGTTTGTGGCCACCCCAAATGGGATTGAGGCGTCTGGCAATAGATAGATAGATAGATAGATAGATAGACTTCCATCCTGTATGTTCAACAATTCCTTAAAGTGTTCTCTCCATCTGCTCACTTTTTCTCCCTTCTCCACTAGTAATCTGCCATTTTTATCTTTCACTCCCCTGCTAACTTCACTTCCACCCTGTCTTACTCTCTTCACATCTTTCCAGAACATTTTCTTACAGTCCCTCCACTTTACACTCAAATTCCTTCCAAATTCCTCATCCACTCTCTTCTTACTCTCTCTTACTAATCTATTCACCTCTCTCTTCCTTTCTACATATAACTCACTCTTCCGCCTCTGAACTTCCACGCCTCTATTTCTCATCCATTCATTGTATGCTTTCTTCTTTTGTGCCACAGCCTGTCTCACCTTTTCATTCCACCACGCTGTTCCTTGCACCCTCTTTCCGTATTCTCTTCATCCCACACACCACATCACATGTTGCACATATTTCTTCTGTGAATATCCTCCACGCACCTTCCACATCCCCCATCTGCTTCAATTCATATTTGCCCAATCATTCCTCCTCTTCTCTCTTATATTCTGCCTTTTTCTCATCCTCTTGTAACCTTTCCACACTCCTTGCAAATACTCCTTCTTGCCGTCCTTCCCTTCTATTTCTCCATCTTATTTGGATCTTGATTCTGGCCACCACCAAGTAGTGGTCAGAAAGTCCATTTCCCCAACCTCTATAAGCTCTTGCATCCATTACACATCTTTGAATTCATTTATCCACACACACATAGTCAATCATTGCCTTCCATTCATTCAGTTCACCACCCACCCTTCTCATCACTCACCATGTATACCTGTGGATCATTTTGTGCCTGAAGAGGGTATTGGCTATCACCAACCCCTTTCCCAGCACAAATGTCCACTAACGCACTGCCATTCTCATCTATCTCAGCAAGCTCACCCCACTCACCCACTATTCCATCCACCTTCTTATTCCCTACTTTACCATTCATATCACCGATCAAAAACACTCTTTCATTCCTTCCAAACTTTTCCATGCACACTTCCACATTTGTCCAGAACTCTTCTCTCACTCTGCTTGCACGATCATGCGTTGGCGCATACATGCACACAATTGCCCACATTTGTACTCCAACTTTCAATCTTACCCACACAATCCTTGACCAAACTGATCCATACTCTCGTATGTTCTTCTTCCATCTTTTACTCATTACTATACACACTCCTTCATTTCCCCTCTCATTCTCACCTACTCCTGCACATATGCCCCATCCATACACCCATTCTCTCACACTCTCACCTCTCCATTTAGTTTCAGTTACTCCACATACATCAACTTTCGCACTCTTAAGCACCTGGACAATCTCTCTCTCTTGCACCTCATCATTCGCACCCCTTACACTCCATGTTGCAATTACCATGTCCTTTGTCTGGTCCTTGGCCGTCATCTTTTGGTCAGTCCTTGTCCGAGGCTTCTTGTTCGTCTTTTTAGTTAGTTGTTTTCCGTAAAGGGGCACTACCCCTCTGCCATTTTTGTATGTGTGAGCCCGTGAATATCCTCTTCCTATACTGCCCAGGTCTTGCTACTCTACAGCATTAAACTCCTAACACATGCTGCATACAAAGATCCCTTAGCTCACAGGGAGAACCCTCTCAATATCACGAGAGGCAACAGCTCATGAACTTCTTCCAACCACTCCTCACTCCAGCCACAGAGCAAGTTCCTGCCCCACCTCCAGCACATAACTCTCTCTCTCTCTCTCTCTCTCTCTCTCTCTTCCCCCCACCCCACCCCACCCAAAAAAAAAAAAAAAAAAAAAAAAAAAAAAAAAAAAGACTTCCACACACTCAAGAAACTCACAAGTTGAATCCTTTCATGCCTGGCAATCTCCACACATTCTCCCTGACACACCACACATATGAAATCAGCATTATCTCGCAGACTACCTCTATAACCACTACATCTCTTAAACACGCACTTATCACAAACACTGCATAAGATGGAATTACTTCCCATGCCCTTGGAACAAATCGTACATGGCCACTATCTCTCTTCTTTGACAGTACCGCCTTCAGCCCTAGATACCATTACCTTTGTTTTATCTACAATTACTCTTAGATCCTTGTGCCCCATACCATCTCACCATTTCCTAAATCATTCCTCCGCCTCCCATTCATTCTCTGCAGTCAACACCAGATCATCAGCATACAGCATCTCCCACAGGAGACCATTTCTGAAGTCATGTGAGAGGGCTTCAAATACCATAAAAATAACAAGGGGCTCAAGATTGACCCCTGATGCACACCAATATTCAAATTACTGGAACTTTTTGGTAGCACCATGTATACATGTGTGTGTGTGTGTGTGTATATATATATATATATATATATATATCCATCCATCCATCCATCATCATATATATATATATATATATATATATATATATATATATATACATACAGTAAAATCTCAAATTTCGACAGTTTAGAATTCGATGATTCGAATTTAGATGCATTTTGGAATGGTCTGCCTACCTAACTTTTCGATGCAAAATCGTGAATTTCGATGCTGTCACGGGCTTCGTAAGCAGAAACAGTCAAAGATCATCACCCTCTTTAGGCCAATTACTTGGGTGTTGCAAGATATAACCATCCAAGAGGGTGAGCAGGAAGGTGTTGACACTGCAGATGTCCAGATATGCAAGGATGATTTTCATTTTGGGGAACTTGGGTTAGATACCTTCACAGAGGAGGCTACTTCAACTAAGTGGTCCACCCCTGCCACACACCACCGACACCAGCCAGCCAAGTGATGATATTCCATAACCTAAGGTTAGTACTGTACTGTACAGTGTGCTGTAACTACTGTAATAAAAACTGACAGGATACTGACAAACTGTAACAAATTTTGCTGTATTCTACACTACAGTACAGTATGGCAATACAGTGCAGAACTACAGTTACTTAACCACATTTATAGTTCGTAAAGTTTACAGGGAGTGTGGGCAAAAAATCATGCTTTTACGTAGTGAAGTTGGGAGGCCCTGGACCCAAATTAATTTTTCCAATAAGAAGTTCAGTTTAAATTTCGATGTTTTGAATTTAGATGCATTTTTATTTGTACATATGTTCATCGAAATTTGAGGTTTTACTGTATATATATATATATATATATATATATATATATATATATATATACAGTAGAACCTCTCTCATTCGGACTATATGGGGGGAAGGGTTGTCCGAATTAGCAGATTGTCCGGACCATCAGGGTAATCTCCAGTTCATACCAAACTCTATCTACATATGGTATGTTTGTTAATTATTAACATATGTGGCATATGTCAACCCTACGTAACTGCAAAAGATGAAAGGATACCGGTACTAAAATAAGAAAACTAATCATGTACGATAGTTTTATATTGCTTAATTTACAGGTAAGGCCATGACAAGAAACTAGCCTACATTTTAAATTGTGGTAAGTGTAGGCAAAAATATAAATTAATTAATTAACTGTAATATTTGGAATAAAAATAAAACTTATGTCGGCAAAAAATACATTGTCATCTTTGGCATATTGATAACACCCATATGGGCAAGAAGCTAATGTTTGATATACAAGTAAAGCACATTTAAGTACAAAAAATAACCTACAGTAATCACTAAACACTGCAGAATATTCTGACCCATTTTTGTGTAAGCAAACTCCTCCTTTTAACACCTTTATTCATTACAGAAGCTACACTTGCATTAAGGGGCATGGTAAGGAGGATTAACTTTTGAAATACAACGTAAAAATATAAATGGTTGGTGAACTAGTTAATGGAATGAATGCTAGCGTGTGTTTAAACAGGTGCCCATGTTGCGACCTAGCATGATCCGAGACTAAACGAATGACGATCGCTTTCCGCGTCGATACTGAAAATGACTTTAGAATTACTTTCAACATATTTTTGGAGCTTATTATTTTTAAATTTTGTCCGGATTAACAGAAATCCGGATTAAAGGGGTCCGGATTAAAGAGGTTCTACTGTATATATATATATATATATATATATATATATATATAGTAAAAGTCCTATTATTCAACGGCTGATTATTCAGTAGATCCGACATTTCGGCAGTTTTGAGAAATAGTCCCATTTACGAAAATCTTTGATTGTTCGGCAGATGTCTGGAATCATCTCAGCGGTCCACGAAGTGTTATCTGTGACTTCTAGGCCTATTGTTTTCATTACACTTCTATATGGTCACTAATTTCTATATTTTTCAGATTCAGGTATAGTACTGTATTGATTACAATATTGCATAGTATCATACAGTACAGTAACCACCTCTACCAAATTAGCGAGGGTTACGTTCCAAGCCCCCTCGCTAATTCTTGAAATTCGTTCATTCTTGACGCCTTCCTGAAAATGACATTTACCAGTAATTGTGTAGCCCATGAACCACTGATACTGTAATGCATTACCCATAAATAAATGTTGCCTGTTAAATCAGTTTCCCCATTGTTTTTAGCTGTACGGCTGTGACAGCTTTAGTATTTTTATTCCTCAGCATAATGGTGGAAGGGACTTTCCTGTTTAACTAAACCTAACCTAACCGAGTTTAACTGTACCTAATAATTTAACCAAACCTAACCTAACCTAAAGCCAGAAAAATACTTACAAATAAACTGGAGGAATATGAATTGCCAAGGTCACTCTGATGAAAGTTAATCGTACATTTAGTGCTCATTCTTTTGTTCATTTTTGTGTTTAATGTGAAAGAGAGAGTATTGATGCAAACAGTAATATATCCCATTAACCCTTTAATAACCTCCGGCATTGAAAGACCCTTTACAGTACCGATGTCAGTGATGTCAAGTTAGTGTGACCATAGAAAACTGAACAATTATGGGAAGGGAACAAAGGTCACTGGTATGTTTACACGACTCAACGCTACAATTCCGAGCAGTCAGGCAGCCGGTTAATCTCAGATGTTTTCGTCTATTTGGTAAATGTATCGTAACTTTATCATAGCATTGGTTTAGGAAGCTAAATAATGCATTGCTAGATGAGCCAGATAATTATCTTCACATCTTTAAGAAAAATAAATTGATCTCAGAAGAATGCAAGACACTTACTCTACATACTCAGAGAAGGATTAAATTTCTTTCATTTTCTTTTAGATGTGAAGATAATCGCCTGGCGCACCTAGCAATGTGTTACAGTATTTAGTTTCCAAAACCCATGCTATGATTTGTATTGATTCATGGGAAAAATTACAAAGTTACGGTGCATTTACCAAATGGGCGTAAACATCTGAGATTAACCGACCGCCTGACTGCTTGTAATCATAGAGTAGGATCGTGTAAACATACAAGTGACCTTCGTTCCCTCCCCATAATTGGTCACAGTTTTTCATAGCTCACACTAACTTGACATCACTGACATCGGTACTGTAAAGGGTTGTTCAATGCTGGAGGTTATTAAGGGGTTAAAGGGATATATTACTGTCTGCATCAATACTCTCCCTTTCACATGTAAACAAAAAAACAAACAAAAGAATGAGTGCTAAATGTACGTTTAACTTTCATCAAAAAGACCTTACCAATTCATATTCCTCCACTTTATTTTATGCAATTTTCTGACTATTTTATTTTGTTTTTGGAAAAAGTACTGTATACAGTACTCACTCCAAACATATTTGTAATAATATAAGTAGTGATGAGTTCACCAATACAAGTGATGTCCTGAGCTGGTAGATATATCAATTAAGCCATCCAGGAAGTGTTATCTGACTTATAAGCCTACTGTGTCATTACACTTGTATATGTTCACTAATTTATATATATATTTCAGATTCAAGTATAGTACTGTATTGATTGCAGCATTGTTCAGTATACAGTACTCTTTCCAAACACAGTTGTAATACCATAAGTGGTGATGACAGTGTTCACCAATATATTTAAGGTACTGAGTGGGTAGGTTTTTTATTATTCGGCAAATCCATTTTCTCGGCATCATCTCGGTCCCATAGATGCCGAATAATGGGACTTTTACCGTAGGTAAGCACTTAATTCACGTGAGGGTTACGTTCCCAGACCCTTCGCGTATGTGTTAAGTTCGCGTATATGTTCTGCCCATGTGTGCACATAATTACGCTTGTCTACTAAGTATATTACATCTGAATTATACTGTTTATGCACTACATACACCTTATAAACTAGCGTAAAGTATGAAAAACAACATAAATGTAAGAAATTTAACACTGAAACCTGACAAGTACAGGCGTAGGTGGAGACACTTCTGCAGTCTGGTGCACAATCCCTCACTGCCTCCCATATGCTACATTCTGCCTCCTTTATTGTTCAAACAGTTGACTCATTCACCCCAAACATACGGTTCCGAGCCAGTTCAGATGCCTAGGTGGAGACACTTCAGCACAGTCTGGTGCACTAGCCCTCACTGCCTCGCATATGCTACGTTCTGCCTTCTTAATCGTAAGAACAGTTGACTCACTCCAAACACACGGTTCCAAGACAAATCTCTCCGAAGTCAATTCACCATCAAAACATGGACTGTTTCCTGTCATTCTATAAATATACTTATTATTGATTAATTAATACTTTAATAATTAATTTTTGGGGGGATTTTATAACTTATATAAGTAAAAAATTAGTGTACTGTACTTGCTAAATAAACTGGTATGTAAATAAATGACGGGGAATCGTCCTTACGAGGAATTGTCGCTGACATTCCTCCCTTACGTTTGTCCAACACTTTAACTTACTCTGTCAGCAACATCACGTTACAGTTCGTTTTGGTGTGTTACCACATGCATCACTAGCACTACGCTTAGGCCCCATATTAGCAGACAAGGCAAGCAATCACTGGAAGGCAGAAAAATAAGCCACAAATAACGATTCACAAGTCACGCATGGCTCGACCATCGGATTGAAACTGACTGTGTGGTGCGTGGTATACCGACCTCCCACACACACACACACACACACACACACACACATACATACAGTATATGTATGCACATGGGCAGCAGATAGGCATTTTTATATTTTATTTATTTCTCATGTATATTAAAATTATTTACTTTAATTTTATGTTTTAATTATTGTACAAAAAATTCGTGGATAACCGAAATAGTGTGAAAAAAGTTCACGTAAATTAAGGGCTTACCTGTATATATATATATATATATATATATATATATATATATATGTGTGTGTGTGTGTCACTTATATATATATATATATATATATATATATATATGTGTGTGTGTGTGTCACTTATATATATATATATATATATATATATATATATATATATATATATATATATATATATATATATATATATATATACAGTGAAAGTCCAATTATTCGGCATCTATGGGACCGAGATGATGCCGAGAAATTGGATTTGCCGAATAATAAAAAACCTACCCACTCAGTACCTTAAATATATTGGTGAACACTGTCATCACCACTTATGGTATTACAACTGTGTTTGGAAAGAGTACTGTATACTGAACAATGCTGCAATCAATACAGTACTATACTTGAATCTGAAATATATATATAAATTAGTGAACATATACAAGTGTAATGACACAGTAGGCTTATAAGTCAGATAACACTTCCTGGATGGCTTAATTGATATATCTACCAGCTCAGTACATCACTTGTATTGGTGAACTCATCACTACTTATATTATTACAAATATGTTTGGAGTGAGTACTGTATACAGTACTTTTTCCAAAAACAAAATAAAATAGTCAGAAAATTACATAAAATAAAGTGGAGGAATATGAACTAAGTGAATTTTTCTCTTTGAAAGTTGGGTTGAAACAGGGATGTGTCATGTCTCCATGGTTGTTCAATCTGTACATGGATGGGGTAATAAAAGAGGTACAAGGTAGGGTAGTGGATGTTGGAGTGGCCCTGGTGAGAGAGGATAGTGTTTGGAATCTCCCTGTACTGTTGTTTGCAGATGATACTGTGTTGTTGAGTGAAGACGAAGGGGAGCTTCAAGGCTTGGTGGATGAGTTTGGGAGTGTGTAAGAAACGGAATCTAAAGGTGAATGTAGGGAAGAGTAAAGTGATGGTCTTTGAGAGGGGTGAAGACAGTGAATGTACAGCGAAGTTGGATGGTGAGGAATTGGAAAATGTGAGTACGTTTAAGTACTTGGGTAGTGTGATGAGTAAGGATGGAGGTTTGGAGGGTGAGAAGTGCTTGAAAGGGTACAGCAGGGAAGAAAGGTTGCTGGTTCTTTGAAAGCAGTGATAAGAAACAGGGAAGTGAGCATGGAAGTGAAAAAGTTACTATATGACAGTATTGTGATACCAACTCTAACGTATGGAAGTGAAGCTTGGACGTTGTTGGAAGGACACAAGTCAAGAGTGAGAGCAGTGGAAATGAGTTATTTAAGAGGAGCCTGTGGAGTCACATGGAGAGACAGGTTGATGAATGAGGATATAAAGGAGCGTTGTGTTGTGGATGTGGATGTGATAGGAAGCGTTATGAGGAACACGCGAAGGTGGTTTGGCCATGTGGAGAGAATGGAGGGTGATAGATGACGAAGAGAGTGTATGTGAGGTGGAGGAGGGAAGAGCGATGGGGAGGCCGAAGATGAGATGGAGGGATGGGGTGGAGAGGTATATGAGAGAGGGGGGTGTGAATTGGGAGCAGGGCAGTGAAATGGCGGGGGACAGGGCGACTTGGAGGCGATTTGTTTGTGGCCACCCCAAATGGGATTGAGGCGTCTGGCAATAGATAGATAGATAGAATATGAACTGGTAATGTCTTTCTGATCAAAGTTAAATGTACATTTAGCACTCATTCTTTTGTTTGTTTTTTTGTTTACATGTGAAAGGGAGAGTATTGATGCAAACAGTAATATATCCCATTAACCCCTTAATAACCTCCGGCATTGAACAACCCTTTACAGTACCAATGTCAGAGATGTCAAGTTAGTGTGAGCTATGAAAAACTGTGAACAATTATGGGGAGGGAACGAAGGTCACTTGTATGTTTACACGACTCTTCGCTACGATTCCAAGCAGTCAGGCGGTCGGTTAATCTCAGATGTTTTCGCCCATTTGGTAAATACACCGTAACTTTGTAATTTCTCCCATGAATCAATACAAATCATAGCATGGGTTTTGGAACCTAAATACTGTAACACATTGCTAGGTGCGCCAGGCGATTATCTTCACATCTTTAAGAAAATGGAAGAAATTTAATCCCTCTCTGAGTACGTAGAGTAAGTGTCTTGCATTCTTCTGAGATCAATTTATTTTTCTTAAAGATGTGAAGATAATCATCTGGCTCATCTAGCAATGTGTTATTTAGCTTCCTATACCCATGCTATGATAAAGTTATGATGCATTTACCAAATGGGTGAAAACATCTGAGATTAACCGGCTGCCTGACTGCTCGGAATTGTAGCGTTGAGTCATGTAAACATACCAGTGACCTTTGTTCCCTTCCCATAATTGTTCAGTTTTCTATGGTCACACTAACTTGACATCACTGACATCGGTACTGTAAAGGGTCTTTCAATGCCGGAGGTTATTAAAGGGTTAATGGGATATATTACTGTTTGCATCAATACTCTCTCTTTCACATTAAACACAAAAACGAACAAAAGAATGAGCGCTAAATGTACGATTAACTTTCATCAGAGTGACCTTGGCAATTCATATTCCTCCAGTTTATTTGTAAGTATTTTTCTGGCTTTAGGTTAGGTTAGGCTTGGTTAAATTATTAGGTACAGTTAAACTCGGTTAGGTTAGGTTTAGTTAAACAGGAAAGTCCCTTCTGCCATTATGCTGAGGAATAAAAATACTAAAGCTGTCACAGCCGTACAGCTAAAAACAATGGGGAAACTGATTTAACAGGCAACATTTATTTATGGGTAATGCATTACAGTATCAGTGGTTCATGGGCTACACAATTACCGGTAAATGTCATTTTCAGGAAGGCATCAAGACTGAACGAATTTCAAGAATTAGCGGGGGGGCTTGGAACGTAACCCTTGCTAATTTGGTAGGGGTGGTTACTGTACTGTATGATACTGTGCAATATTGTAATCAATACAGTACTATACCTGAATCTGAAAAATATAGAAATTGGTGAACATATAGAAGTGTAATGAAAAACTAGGCCTAGAAGTCACAGATAACACTTCGTGGACCGCTGAGATGATTCCAGACATCTGCCGAACAATCAAAGATTTTCGTAAATGGGACTATTTCTCAAAACTGCCGAAATGTCGGATCTACTGAATAATCAGCCGTTGAATAATAGGACTTTTACTATATATATATATATATATATATACAGTAGAACCTCTTTAATCCGGACCCCTTTAATCCGGATTTCTGTTAATTCGGACAAAATTTAAAAATAATAAGCTCCAAAAATATGTTGAAAGTAATTCTAAAGTCATTTTCAGTATCGACGCGGAAAGCGATCGTCATTCGTTTAGTCTCGGATCATGCTAGGTCGCAACATGGGCACCTGTTTAAACACACGCTAGCATTCATTCCATTAACTAGTTCACCAACCATTTATATTTTTACGTTGTATTTCAAAAGTTAATCCTCCTTACCATGCCCCTTAATGCAAGTGTAGCTTCTGTAATGAATAAAGGTGTTAAAAGTAGGAGTTTGCTTACACAAAAATGGGTCAGAATATTCTGCGGTGTTTAGTGATTACTGTAGGTTATTTTTTGTACTTAAATGTGCTTTACTTGTACATCAAACATTAGCTTCTTGCCCATATGGGTGTTATCAATATGCCAAAGATGACAATGTATTTTTTGCCGACATAAGTTTTATTTTTATTCCAAATATTACAGTTAATTAATTAATTTATATTTTTGCCTACACTTACCACAATTTAAAATGTAGGCTAGTTTCTTGTCATGGCCTTACCTGTAAATTATGCAATATAAAACTATCGTACATGATTAGTTTTCTTATTTTAGTACCGGTATCCTTTCATCTTTTGCAGTTACGTAGGGTTGACATATGCCACATATGTTAATAATTAACAAACATACCATATGTAGATAGAGTTTGGTATGAACTGGAGATTACCCTGATGGTCCGGACAATCTGCTAATTCGGACAACCCTTCCCCCCATATAGTCCGAATGAGAGAGGTTCTACTGTATATATATATATATATATATATATATACAGTAAAACCTCAAATTTCGATGAACATATGTACAAATAAAAATGCATCTAAATTCAAAACATCGAAATTTAAACTGATCTTCTTATTGGAAAAATTAATTTGGGTCCAGGGCCTCCCAACTTCACTACGTAAAAGCATGATTTTTTGCCCACACTCCCTGTAAACTTTACGAACTATAAATGTGGTTAAGTAACTGTAGTTCTGCACTGTATTGCCATACTGTACTGTAGTGTAGAATACAGCAAAATTTGTTACAGTTTGTCAGTATCCTGTCAGTTTTTATTACAGTAGTTACAGCACACTGTACAGTACAGTACTAACCTTAGGTTATGGAATATCATCACTTGGCTGGCTGGTGTCGGTGGTGTGTGGCAGGGGTGGACCACTTAGTTGAAGTAGCCTCCTCTGTGAAGGTATCTAACCCAAGTTCCCCAAAATGAAAATCATCCTTGCATATCTGGACATCTGCAGTGTCAACACCTTCCTGCTCACCCTCTTGGATGGTTATATCTTGCAACACCCAAGTAATTGGCCTAAAGAGGGTGATGATCTTTGACTGTTTCTGCTTACGAAGCCCGTGACAGCATCGAAATTCATGATTTTGCATCAAAAAGTTAGGTAGGCAGACCATTCCAAAATGCATCTAAATTCGAATCATCGAATTCTAAACTGTCGAAATTTGAGATTTTACTATATGTATATATATGTATATATACACACACACACACACACACACACACACACACACACACACACACATATATACATGGTGCTGCCAAAAAGTTCCAGTAATTTGAATATTGGTGTGCATCACTTGTCAATCTTGAGCCCCTTGTTATTTTTATGGTATTTGAAGCCCTCTCACATGACTTCAGAAATGGTCTCCTGTGGGAGATGTTGTATGCTGATGATC
The DNA here is from genome assembly GCF_032717465.1 of Coenobita brevimanus. Classification (NCBI taxonomy): domain Eukaryota; kingdom Metazoa; phylum Arthropoda; class Malacostraca; order Decapoda; family Coenobitidae; genus Coenobita; species Coenobita brevimanus. The sequence goes on from NC_137054.1 coordinate 63,339,658, forward strand.
TGGTGTTGACTGCAGAGAATGAATGGGAGGCGGAGGAATGATTTAGGAAATGGTGAGATGGTATGGGGCACAAGGATCTAAGAGTAATTGTAGATAAAACAAAGGTAATGGTATCTAGGGCTGAAGGCGGTACTGTCAAAGAAGAGAGATAGTGGCCATGTACGATTTGTTCCAAGGGCATGGGAAGTAATTCCTTCTTATGCAGTGTTTGTGATAAGTGCGTGTTTAAGAGATGTAGTGGTTATAGAGGTAGTCTGCGAGATAATGCTGATTTCATATGTGTGGTGTGTCAGGGAGAATGTGTGGAGATTGCCAGGCATGAAAGGATTCAACTTGTGAGTTTCTTGAGTGTGTGGAAGTCTTTTTTTTTTTTTTTTTTTTTTTTTTTTTTTTTTTTGGGTGGGGTGGGGTGGGGGGGGAGAGAGAGAGAGAGAGAGAGAGTTATGTGCTGGAGGTGGGGCAGGAACTTGCTCTGTGGCTGGAGTGAGGAGTGGTTGGAAGAAGTTCATGAGCTGTTGCCTCTCGTGATATTGAGAGGGTTCTCCCTGTGTGCTAAGGGATCTTTGTATGCAGCATGTGTTAGGAGTTTAATGCTGTAGAGTAGCAAGACCTGGGCAGTATAGGAAGAGGATATTCACGGGCTCACATACAAAAATGGCAATGATTAGGTGGATGTGCAGTGCTTCCCTGAGTGTGAGGCTTGGGGGGGCTAGGTTTACGATGGAAGCGTTGAGAGGTAGGATGGGACTGCAGTGTATTCGTGTTGTGATCAGCAGGGGTAGATTGAGATGGTTTGGGTGTTTGGAGATGATGGGGGATGATAATTGGGTGCAGAAAGTAAGAGGTGTTAATGTTAGGGATAGGGTAGCCAGAGGTAGACTGAAAAAGGCCTGGAATGAGGTCATTGAGTGTGAACTCAGGAACAAGGGACTAAATAGGGAAGCTGTCTGAGATCGTGCAGCATGGAGAGGTGCCTTTAGGTGACCAAGGCCAACACATGCAAGCATACTGGTGGCTTCAAAAATGATACAAAACAAAATGAACATTCGTTCAAAGGTGATGATAATGATGGTGAAGTTGTCAGTTCCTGTAATGTACAGTAATCCCTTTAATATCCAAACGCCCAATATCCGAACATCCCCACTAACTGGACATAATCGTCCTGGGATCCAATATTCCCAAAATGGGCCAAAAACCGCAAAAAATTCGAAAAAAATCTGACTCTTTTCCCACCCGTAATTTGAAATTGCCGCCTGGCACCGAACAGCTGTTACACCATGGTCTCTTCACCCTTTCCTTCCTTCCCCCTCCCCTGTCAGGGTTACCATTTGGTATTTTTCATTACCAAGTGTGGGCCAATTTGATAATGAAAAATTCGTTTGGTAATGAATCAGAATAATGCATTACCAAATGGATTTTTCACATGTATGAGGATATACAGGATGAAGGTGGCGGATTGTTTGCTCTCTCTGATTAATCTGCTACCCTAGATAGCGTGAAAATAATCAACATGGTGTTAATTATAAGGAGAGTGATTACATGTATTTCCACTTGTATATATAATTAGTGAAGAATAAATGCTAGCTTTACGAATTTGGTAATGAAAAGTTAAATTTGGTAATGAAAGTTGAGGAGATTGGTAATGTGGCTGTTGTGATCTGGCAACTCTGTTACCCCGCCATCATCAACAGTCACAGCCTAACTCTGATCGAGAGCAGATGCTCATAGCAGTGCAAGCCACAGGTGCTTGTTTTTTTGTGAATAAACAGTGAATAAACAGCAATACCTCACCACTAGAACACACAGGAATTTACAGTGTTGTGCAGTGTTAAGAAATTAGAATTTAGAATGAGAGGATTAACTGTGGACTGCAAACTGGCAGTTCAAACCAGTCCAGAAGCCAGCGACTTGTAAGTACCCAGAATGTTTAATATTGTATAAACTCACCTCTAAAACCTCATTTTATGGTTCTTTTGCATTTATATCAGTCTTTTATGCCCCTTATTGGTGTGATTTGGGTCTTAAATAGGTGCAATGCATGTCCAGATGGAGTTGTATAGGTGTTTCTCTGAGTTAGGGTCCATAAGTACAAGTCCATAAGCTGGGGCCCAATATCCGGACAGGACCACTATCCGGACCTGCCTATGGCTCTATTATGTCGGATATTGGAGGGATTACTACTGTATTTGAGACAAATATGAAAAAAAAAAAAAAAGTGAAAGAGCATTGTGGTGTTGATGTGCTGGAAGGTATTAGAAGTACCTTGAGTTGGTTTGGCCATGTAGAGAGAGTGGACAAAGGGAATGGGAATGTGTACATGAGTGAGGTGGAAGTGAGGGGAGGAGACTGAAGATGAGATGAATGAATGGGGCGGAGAGGTTTATGAATGAGTGGGTTGTGAAGTGGAGAGAAGGCACCTAATGGCAGAGGACAGAATTAAATGGAGGCAGTTAGTTTGTGGCCATGTTTTCTGTTATATCAGATCTGAATATGCAGGTGATGCTGTTTTAACTCAATACAAATAATTTTGATTACTCACTGTATAAACTAAATTATCTAAATATTACCAAATATATTTGTGTAGTCTCTCACTCCCCCAGTGCTTCTTCAGAACTCAGTGTATTTGACTTCATATCCACACAGTTGAGTAACCCTAACCTTGCCCTTAGCACCTAAATTACCATTTTTGGTGATTGTAACACACATAATATTGAATGACTATTGCATTCTGCCAGGACTGACGATGCTGGTCGAGAGTGCAAACTGTTTGCAGAATCGTTTAATCTCACGCAGTTGGTAAAGCAACCAACCAGAATGCCAGATAGTCCTGACCATAATACCCATCCCATGGATCTATTCCTGACAGATTGTCCAGATCAATACAGGATAGAAGTACTGTCACCACTTGGATCCTCTAACCACAATCTCATCAAAGCCTCATTAGTCAGCCCCCTCAAACCTCCCCGTTCTGGACCTGCCAGGGTGACCCGATGGCACTTTGATAGGGCAAACTGGGATGGAATTAGAAATTCTATCTATCTATCTATTGCCAGACGCCTCAATCCCGTTTGGGGTGGCCACAAACAAATCGCCTCCATGTCGCCCTGTCCCCCGCCATTTCACTGCCCTGCTCCCAACTCACACCCCCCTCTCTCATATACCTCTCCACCCCATCCCTCCATCTCATCCTCGGCCTCCCCCTCCCTCTTCCCCCCTCCACCTCACTCACATACACTCTCTTCGTCAGTCTTTCACCCTCCATCCTCTCCACATGGCCAAACCACCTCAGTGTGTTCCTCATAACGCTTCTTATCACATCCACATCCACACCACAACGCTCCTTTATATCCTCATTCGTCAGCCTATCTCTCCACGTGACTCCACAGGCTCCTCTTAAATAACTCATTTCCACTGCTCTCACTCTTGACTTGTGTCCTTCCAACAATGTCCAAGCTTCACTTCCGTACGTTAGAGTTGGTATCACAATACTGTCATGTAGTAACTTTTTCACTTCCATGCTCACTTCCCTGTTTCTTATCACTGCTTTCAAAGAACCAGCAACCTTTCTTCCCTGCTGTACCCTTTCAAGCACTTCACCCTCCAAACCTCCATCCTTACTCATCACACTACCCAAATACTTAAACGTACTCACATTTTCCAATTCCTCACCATCCAACCTCGCTGTACATTCACTAACTTCACCTCTCTCAAAGACCATCACTTTACTCTTCCCTACATTCACCTTTAGGTTCCGTTTCTTACACACTCTCTCAAACTCGTCCACCAAGCTTTGCAGCTCCCCTTCGTCTTCACTCAACAACACAGTATCATCTGCAAACAACAGTACAGGGAGTTTCCAAACACTATCCTCTCTCACCAGGGCCACTCCAACATCCACTACCCTACCTTGTACCTCTTTTATTACCCCATCCATGTACAGATTGAACAACCATGGAGACATGACACATCCCTGTTTCAAACCAACTTTCAAAGAGAAAAATTCACTTAGTTCACCATCCACACGCACTGCAGCCTTCGCACCATCGTACATACTCTTCAGAGCATTCAACAACTTCCCATCTACTTCATATATTCTTAACACTTTCCACAATCTTTGTCTATCCACCCTGTCATATGCTTTCTCCAAATCCATGAAAGCTGCATACAACTTCTTTCCCTTCTCTAGAAACTTTTCCACTAAAGATCTAAAAATGAATATCTGATCTACACAACCTCTTCCCTTCCTAAAGCCTCCCTGTTCTTTTCCAACTAATTTCTCTGTTCTTTCTCTGACTCTGTCTATAAGTATTCTACCATACACATTTCCTATTATACTAAGAAGACAAATGCCCCTATGATTACCACACACTTCTTTTTCCCCTTTTCCTTTGTACAAGGGAATAATTATACCTGACTTCCAATCCTCCGGGACTCTGCCTTCCTCCCAGGCCAATCTGCACATCTTCCACATCCATTCTACTACTATCTCTCCCCCATGCTTCAGCATTTCACCACACACTCCATCAATTCCTGGGGCTTTCCCCGATTTAACTTTCTTCATTGCTTCCACAACTTCTATCCTACTGATTTCTTCCTGTCTTCTCACCTCCCTCCTTCTCCCAGCCATTCCCCATCCACTTATACTCGCATTACTTCCATCCTCTACCTTCAACAATTCCTTAAAGTGTTCTCTCCATCTGCTCAATTTTTCTCCCTTCTCCACTAGTAATCTACCATTTTTATCTTTCTCTCCCCTGCTAACTTCACTTCCACCCTGTCTTACTCTTTTCACTTCTCTCCAGAACGTTTTCTTACAGTCCCTCCACTTTACACTCAAATTCCTTCCAAATTCCTCATCCACTCTCTTCTTAAGCTCTCTTACTAATCTTTTCACCTCTCTCTTTCTTTCCACATATAACTCTCTCTTCCACCTCTCAATTTCTTCCACGCCCCTATTTCTCATCCATTCATTGTATGCTTTCTTCTTTTGTGCCACAGCCTGTTTCACCTCTTCAGTCCACCACGCTGTTCCTTGCACCCCCCTCCGTCTTCTCTTCCTTCCACACACCACATCACATGCTGCACATATTTCTTCTGTAAATATCTTACACACACCCTCCACGTCTCCCATCTGCTCCAATTCATGTTTGCCCAATCGTTCCTCCACTTCTCTCTTATACTCTGCCTTTTTCTCCTCCTCTTGTAACCTTTCCACTCTCCTTGCAACTACTCCTTCCTCTCGTCTTTCCCTTCTTCTATTCTTCCATCTTACTTGCATTCTAATTCTGGCCATCACCAAGTAGTGGTCAGAAAGTCCACTCCCCCAACCTCTATACACTCTTGCATCCTTTACACATCTTCGCATCCTTTCATCCACACACACTTAATCAATCATTGCCTTCCTTTCATTCAGTTCACCACCCACCCTTCTCATCACTCGCCATGTATACCTGTGGATCATTTTATGCCTGAAGAGGGTATTGGCTATCACCAACCCCCTTCCCAGCACAAATGTCCACTAACGCACTCCCATTCTCATCTATCTCAGCAGGCACACCCCACTCACCAACTATTCCATCCATCTTCACATTCCCAACTTTACCATTCATATCACCAATCAAAAACACTCTTTCATTCCTTCCAAACTTTTCCATGCACACTTCCACATTTGTCCAGAACTCTTCTCTCACTCTTCTAGCACGATCTTGCATTGGCGCATACACACACACAATCGCCCACATTTGTATTCCAACTTTCAACTTTACCGACACAATCCTTGACCCAACTGATCCATACTGTCTTATGCTCTTCTTCCATCTTTTACTCACAACTATACATACTCCTTCCTTTGCCCTCTCATTCTCACCTACTCTTGCACATATACCCCATCCATACTCCCATTCTCTCACACTCTCACCTCTCCATTTTGTTTCAGTTATTCCACATACATCCACTTTCGCACCCTCAAGCACCTGGACAATCTCTTTCTCTTTCACCTCATCATTCGCTCCTCTTACATTCCATGTACTCATTACCAAGTCCTTTGTCCGGTCCTGGGTCGTCATCGTTTGGTCAGTCCTTGTCCGAGGCTTCTTGTTTGTTTTTTTAGTTAGTTGTTTTCCGGGGAGGGGCACTAACCCTCCGCCAACCCTTTTAGTCGCCTTTTACGACAAGCAGGGATACTGGGGGAGTATTCTTGAAAACCCCCCTACCCCCAGGGGACAAATTATCTTCCTGATATTCCATGGCAGTCTTTCTTCTCTAGTGATGTCATTTCTACCCTGTCCCACATTAATTACTTAATACTAACTGGTATGGATTTACAGTATTCATACCAAGTCAGCAGTTCATTAAAAGATCAAACTCTCCAAAATGGCTTGATAGCAGCTGTACCAGAGCAACAGCCCAAAAGTCATTAGCATATAACTCTTACCTAAAATCAGAAACATCTGAATCACTCTGTCAGTTTAAAATTGCTAGAAACCATGCAAAAACTGTAATAAATCTAGCTAAATCTAACTTTCTTCAAAATCAAGCATCAAAACTACTTAACAGCCCTCATGACAATAGAATATTCTGGTCAACTCTTAATTCTTTCAATAATAGCTTTAACAAGTTATCATCCATTCCCCCACTGAAATCTTCAGATGGCAGCATTTCATATGACCCATGTGGGAAAGCAAATGTCTTTGCCAGTACCTTTGCCAGAAATTCTACTGTCGAGGAGGTCAGCCAGAATGTCCCAGCACTAGAACTTGACTTTCCTGAAATTGTTCCACTTCAAATACAGACTGGGTATGTAAAATCCATCCTAAACAATTTACCAACTAACAAAGCTCCAGGCCCAGATGGAATTCCTCAATTTTTTTGAAAAAGTTTTCCCCAGAACTTGCCTCTGTTCTAGCTAATTTATTCAGACTATGCATACGTACTTCTTCATTTCCTAATTCATGGAAAGAAGCCAATATCCACCCAGTTCCAAAGAATGGAAGTTTCTCTGACCCCTCTGATTACAGACCAATAGCTATCACATCTTCTCTTGGTAAATTATTTGAAATTGAAATTAATAAGCACATGGTTAAACACCTTGAATCCAACAATTTTTTTTTTATTTATTTATTTTTTTTTATCTATTTTACTTTTTTTATAATGAATGGAGGAAGGAAAAACAAAGGAAAAAAAATAAGCCCATGTGCCTAAAGGCATCCTCCATTCATAAAATACTTATAACAATTGGATTTAAAATCGAGAGGATTAAATGTATGTGGGAAGCAACTCCCAGGAAGTGAATTCCAGAGAGTAGTAGTTCTGGGGATAAATGAATTTTGATAAGCAGAGGTTCTGCATTGTGGGGGGGAGAGTGTGAGTTCACGGGCGCTCCCAGCTGCCCGAGTATTTCGGGAGAGAATGTGAAGGGGAAGCATAATTGAAGCCAGTTCATTAGAGCACTGACGGTAAAATTATCGATAAAATAGTGCTAAAGTAGCAGCATCTCTACGTACTGATAACGGAGGAAGGTCCTGCGTTATGGCAGGATTATTGATTAATCTAATGGCTTTATTTTGAATTTTGTCCAACTGCCTCAATGCAACCGCTCCACATCCACTCCACAGTGGTGAACAGTATTCGATCTGAGAACGCACATGACTTTTGTATATTGTGGTCATCTGCTCGTCAGTGAAGAACTCACGAACCCTGTACATAAGTCCCAGTTTTTTAGAAGCATTTTTAGCAAGGGATTTAACATAAGCTGTCCAGCTTAGGTTGGGGTTTAGAGTAACACCTAGGATATCAATTGTAGTGGATATGGGAATACTGACATCATTTAAAATTATGTGTGAGTCTGAGGGATTCTTTCTATTGGAGAAATTAATGTATTTAGTTTTCTGAGCATTAAATGAGACCAGATATTTTTGTCCCCATTGATTAATTTTAGAAAGGTCCTGGGTCAAAGAAATTACTGTGTTTATTTGGGAATTTATAATATGAAATTGTGTAAAGGAGGTACTAAATGTGAAAGAACTATGAAGGGTCGAGTCATCAGCATAAGAGTGTATTGGGTTGTACGTGATAGATAGGAGGTCATTTAGCCTATATGAATGAGAGAAAGGGTTGGCGCCAAAACTGATCCCTGAGGCATGCCAGCATTTATGGAATGAAACTGAGAATAAATTCCATCTACCATGACCCGTATTTTTCTACTATGAAGGTAAGAAGAAATTAGAGGAACCAGTGATGCAAGGCCATAATGTGATATCTTAGACAATAACGCCTGGTGGCATACTCTGTCAAATGCTTTTGAAATATCAAGTGCTACTGTGTGTGTTTCACCATGTTGGTGTTTTGCTTAGTTAATCTAATGGATAAGACTTCTAAATCCATACTGCCGATCGTTGATCAATTTATTGATTTCTAGATGCTTGACTATGTGTTTGTTAATTAGTGTCTCAAAAACTATACCAAGAACGGAAGTTATTGCAATTGGTCTGTAGTTTGATGGATCAGAAGTTGCCCCCTTTTTAGGAATAGGATGAATATTTGCTTCTTTCCAAGGGGCTGGAAAAATTGAGGTACGGATGCATAAGTGGAAAAATTTTGCTAGTACAGGAGCCGACACTTAATTAGTGATAGACAACATGGTTTTCACCACGAAAGATCCATCATTGACATAATCTCCTGACTCATGCCATCCATCAGTCAATTGACCAACATGGAGAAACTCTAGCAGTAGCCCTTGATATTTCTAAAGTTTTCAACAGAGTGTGGCACCGTTCCCTGCTGTCCAAACTTGCTTTCTGTGGACTAATGTCTTTTGTTCCTTTGCGTTCCTAATATCTCAGTGACAGAATAATATGAGTAAAAGTAGATGATGTATATTCCAATTTCCACTCAGTTAACCCCAGCGTGCCACAAGGATCAGTTCTGGCGCCAACCCCATTCCTAGTTCATATTAATGATCTCTTATCTGTCATGCACAGTCCCATCCATTCATATGCAGATGAGATGACTCAGCACTTCACAGTTCATTCACACTCAAACACCCATTTACAAAGTTTGATATCTTTAACTCTCAACTCAGTACAGCCATCTCCATAAATCAAGACTTATCAAAGATCAGTGAATAGGGACAAAATTATCTTGTCTCATTGAATACTAGTAAAACCAAATATATACAATTTACTACTGTGGTAGGTGGGGGCACTCACCATCCACTCACTCAGTGTATTGCTGCTTTCCCTTTCCTCTCTTTCTTCCTTCCTCATCTGTCTTTCACTCCTTCCTTCTTTCCTCTCTTTCTTCCTTCCTCATCTGTCTTTCACTCCTTCCTTCTTTCCTCTTCCTTCTGCCTATGGGTAACTTTTCACTCCCTCTTCTGTCGTTCTTTCCTTCATTATTTCCTCTTCCTTCCTCATGTGGGTGACTCGACACTGAGTGACAAGCCAAATGGTTTCCTGTACACCAGGAAACCACTTACTACACTGGGTGGTAACTATATAACCAAATTATGGCACCTGGTGGTTTAGTGGGTAATTAAGGTGCTCCAAACGGATTGAGCCTGTGTAGGTTTATGTCCAAGGGGTGGTTGGGGTTTATTGCTCAGGTATTGCCACTCAGGGATGAGTGATGCTGTCACTCTCATCTTAAATGTCAGGACCAACTTGCCTAGCCTCGGGTTCCTACGCTTCTTATGGGGCAACATAGGATTGGATGATGGATGGATACTAATAGACAGATATTGCCAGATTTGTGTATTACCTTCATTGAAATTCTCAGTGTTTCACTTATCAGTGTTCTCAGCTGGACCTCTCATGTCAGATCACTTGCTAAAACCATCTCAGAGAAACTTGGATTATTGTATAGTCCATAACTTCTTCACTGACGAGCTGTTAGCTATAATTTATAAGAGTCATGTGTGCTCTCAGCAAGAATATTGCTCACCCTTGTGGAATGAATGTGGAGAGGCTGCACTAAAACAACTAGACAAAATTCAGAACAAAGCTGTTGGAATTATTAATAACCCTGCTATTATAAGTAAACTACCTTCCCAACAAGTAAGAAGGAATGTTGCCTCCCTTGCATTATTTTACAGATACGTGTATGGCAAATGCTCAGATGAAGTTGTGTCCATTGTGTCACCTCTCCATGCCCTCCCTCGTGCTACACAGGCATCTGGTAGTGCTTATGACTGGAATGTCACACAGCCATATTGCAGAACTTTTGCCTATCAGAATTCTTTTATTCCTCGAACTGCATCTCTCTGGAACTCGCTTGTGGGGAGTAGTTTCCCCACAAACTCCAACCTACAGCTGTTCAAGTCCAACTGTTACAGATAAGTTATGGATGGAGTACACCAGTAGTCTGGTGTATAGATTATTTTAATTCATTTTTTTTTTCTTTGTTCTCTTCTTAACCCCTACACCGCGGGCATGTTTACCAATGTTTTGCGTGTCCCGCGGGGTTATTCGGGCTCCGACAGACTCTCAAAAAATATTTGCCAAAAATCAGTTATTAGTCCTAGAATAGTTAACCCTCTAGAGCCCAAGGTGTCATCCAGGTGGAAAAAAAATATATAACCCCTCTTAACTTGTTTGTTGGGCACTGTAAGAATACCAAATATCTTGTATCATCATTTTCTAATTATATTATGAGTATTATGAGATGTTACAAATCTGTCACATTGGGGTTTATTGGATGTGCAATGAGATATTATGAGTTACATTTCTTATTCACAAAGCAATTTGAAGTTGAGTAAAATATTACATAGAATACTGCAATCTTGATTGTAATAGCAATACAAAGTAGAAATAAAACTACTTTCTCTAAATGGGGTTGATATAAACTGCCTTTTCTAAACAATATATATGCTGTATATCAAATATCTCCTTTTACTAAGGTATACACTGGTATTTCAGGTGGAACCAAAAAACAAAGAAACAAAATCTGCATGTTAGAGCAGTTTGCTGCTACAAAGTAAATGAATCAGATACAAATGGGTGAGACAGTCATAGGCAAACAATTTTACTCACTTTTTTGATTACTTAACACTGTTCTGATACAAAACATTTCCTTGAACATGAAACTGTTTGAAGCAGTTACGTTTCTCGTTGAAGCATAGCCTCACATCACATTTCTCGCACAGTGTATCTGTGTTGTTCACTTGGCAAACCTTACAACGGCCCCTTTTAGCAACTTTGACTGGCCAGTGAGCATACATGTCTTTCTGCACATCCACACAAGGACCTTTCCTGATTTTTCTGGGAGGTGAGGCAGATGCTGGTTCCTCCTCTTCAAGTGATGGCCTCCCACACTTTCAAGCTGTATTGACCTCAACAAGTGCAGATGCCACCTGTGCTTGGAAGCTTCTTCTCTTCAGTATTGATTTCTTTGGAAGGTGAAGTGATTCACAGTCGCGTCGATAAAGTAGCCAAGCATTGATGAGTCCCATGGTAAGAGTGTTCCAGAATAGTGGCATATATCACCTTCAGTACTTCAGAGGACACCTGTACTTAGAAAGGAAACAGTCCAACAAGTCAACTCCACCCATGAAGGAGTTGTATTCTTTGACAGTGAAAGGTATATCAACCTGAACATGTTTTTTCTCTTTCTTGTCCCATCGACGAACTTCACTGGTTGGTTCTGGCCCAGCAAAAGTAGAAACTAGTGTCACTGCTTGGGTGTCATGCCACTTCACTGCTACAAAGTTGTGGTTCTGTTCAACCCGGAAATCATAGGTTCCTTTACCACCTTTCTTTAGGTCACTGTCAGATTGAAGGGTGCAGTTGTAGACACGGTTCGATCTTGCTGTTCCTACGTAATGGATGCCATGTTTCTGAAGTTTCTCAATGAGAGGTAAACCAGTAAAAAAGTTGTCTGCATACACCTTGAAGTTCTTGTTATCAGGTAATGTGGAAGTGAGCTTCCGTACAACATCTGCACCAACTCCTAGTCCACTTGTATTTGAGCTGTTACCTCCACTGCCTTGATACACATCAAAGTCATACAACATGCCACTTACTCCTGTTCTAGCCCAAATTTTGAATCCCCATTTGTGAGGTTTACTTTTCATATACTGCTTTATACCACTGAAACTACCTTTGAATGGTATCATCATTTCATCAATAGAGTTATGTTCTTCTGGGGTGACTTTTAGACACTGAGTGTGAAACAAATTCATCCATGGATGTATTTTCCAAATCTTATCAGATTTCTCATCATCAGTGACCATGATATTGTTTGCAAAATGCATGACTGTAAGTAATGTTTGAAACCTATTTCTACTCATAACATCTGCTACAGGAGCATACCTTATGTCATGTTCCCAGTAAACACGAACTCCAGGCATCTGCACTATGCCCATTCTAAAGTACATGCCTAACACCTGTTCTAGTTCTTTTTTGGAGGTTTCTACAGACTTGCCATTTTTCTGTATACTATACAAATTTGTATTTTGTACCAGTAATGCTAACATTTCATCAGTTACAAATTTCTGGAAATATTCAAGTGGTGAACAGACCTTTGCATCAGCTGGAGGACTAATCACGTCACCTGTAAAGCATGTATTTGGGGGATCAAATTGTTTCTTACGCCAGCAGTAAGTGGGTCTTTTGGGTGTAGATTTCTTTCTATGTGTTGTGATATTGGAGAGTGGTTCTTCATCTGAGGAGCTGAAGCTGTCATCTGAGTCATCTGAGCTATCATCTGCTGGAATCCTTGGAGGTACATATGTCTCATCTTCGTCATCACTTCCGCTGTCAACATCTACATCACTTGTATTGGCATCCACGATGTCCATTACATTGTTAGGTCGGGAAGACATTATCTGCTAAAATAAAAGCTTTTGTTGTATATTTCTATGAAACCATGAACAATAATCTAATTATCCCCAATGTAACACTGGCTCAGTAATTTGCAAGGTACGTTTATTACCTACAAAACTGTCAGGAAGCACATATCTAAGTCTATAAAATGTAAAAGAAACCCATAAATATCAACAGCTGCCAAGTCCCATTGTTACATATTTGTCACACAGAATAAGACATGATTGTCAGCAACCATTGATATCTAATGTTACATATTTGGCACACACAAAGAGCCCTCAAAATAATAAAATATAATTGTATCCCATCACCAGAACATCCAAGAGTCAATGACCACTGAAGACCCATAGTGACATCTTTTTCACACTGACTGAGACTGCTTAGAAAATGGGATCATCCTCCATGGCCCAGTGTTACTCTGTTGTCACCCATATATAAACCATCATAAATGTATCATTATCTGGATTATTATAATGCACTGCTATACCAAACTTTTCTCTAACATCTAAACTTCCAGATGCAGTAGTGTTTGCAATCAGTACTCACCTGGTACAATCACTGTAATGTCCAAAAGTTGATAAACAAAGGTGATGTGTTTCACCTCCTGGATCAGCTGGTACAAACCTCCCTCACAAGGCTGTAGTGAAACATTGGCTCCATAGATGGCGTCAGTGTTACACTGGATTAACCTTGGGTTCTTGATGGTAAAAATTTGATGATTTTTTATTTTTGTATATTTTAGGATCCCTTTAAATTTATGTTCCATATGTTTCACCTGGGGTTCTATAATTACATATGCTTATGGCACATACCTTCAGCTCTCTCCTGGAATGTTTGCTGAGCCTTCGTCGGTTACCGTAGGACTTGTGGAGACCTCTGAAGTTGGGTAACGAAGTCTCCACTTTACACTTCCCGACAACCCGTAATATGATTACCACAGCCAGATATAAACACTATAAACACTACTCTATGATTTTCAAGTAGTTTGGGATCCATACTCCAAAAAAAACCCACTGTGAAAGCAATGGAAATTACGAGCGCGTCTGATCGTCGCACTTGCGCTAGTTCGCTCTTGGTACTCTGTCATTTATTATTCATAAAACCCCTCACACTTTATATTTCTATTACTATATCACACTTATATATATCTGGAGTCTTTCTCCATAAGTTTCCTTCAGTCGTATTAATTTATTGTCACTGAAGTCATTCAATTTTTCATTCAGTAAAATACGTAGAGAGCCACGGATTCACTTTCACAGTTATAACATAAATTATTTGTACTCATATTCTTATATTACTAATTACTTACATTACTATTTACATTTTCTATTCTATTTTCAATATTTACCCTTCTATTTTACTTACACTATGTTATTCACTGTCACTTTCAGTAAGATAAAACTATAATACACTGTTCAATCATATGTACTGAACATCCATTGCTTTCACTTGCTAATTACACATTATTTACACATTATTTCCAAATTATTCTGCTTTCACACTTGCACTGTTAGAACTGCTTCTGGCTGTGGTAATCGAAGAAGCAGGTAACACAGAGGGTAACCTGGCACTCAGCGCACTGCCAAGAGGTGCGTTTGTGCTCAGGTGTGCGACGGGTGGTATGTGCACACACCTGACTCCTGCGAATCGCAGCCTTCCTTTTCCCTGTGGCAGGCATAAGCTCAAGTCTGTGCTGATCCATATACGCCCTCCGCTCAAGTCGGTCGGGAAGTGTTACTGGATGGCGCCTTGGAGTTGCTGCTGTCAGCCTACCATATCTTTCCAGCAGCTGCTGGACACAAGTCCTAGCGAACAACCTCAGGGAGAAGGACTTGGGTGGCTTGACCTTCATCTTGTACAGGATGAAGGCGTTCAGCATCGTCATATCTATGAGATGCAGAAAAACTTTCCTGTACTACCTAGTATACCTAGTATTCTTCCTGAGGCAGTCGATCTCACCAATCACCATGTCGGACTTGTCCACCAGCCGCATGTTGATATTGTAGTCCAACACAGCATCAGGTTTCATCACAGGTTCGCCTGTCCTACGGTCGACCTTCCCACTGTCTGTCGTCTCCCCCTTATGTACGGTGGTGAGCATGTGCACGACCCTCTTGTCATGCCACCGTATTGCCAGCATCTTCTCAGACTTGCGTAGGTGCACATCTCCTTGCTGCGAGGTTCCTGCCTCTGTGAATTTGGGGAAGTGGGCATGATTACTTTTGACAGTGCCGCAGGAGCCAATGCCATGCTCAGAAAGGTATTTGGCAAGTTTCGGTGCTGTATAGTAGTTGTCTGTACACAGCACATGATTCCCACCAAAATACTTTTCTAGGAGCACTTTCACTACACAGCCTGAGGAGCCAAGGGGGTGTGTTTTATCCAGATCGACAGTGCTGGCTGAATAAATGATGTAGTCAAGGATGTACCCCGTCTTACAGTCGCACAGTACAAAGAACTTAATTCCAAAGCGATGGCGTTTGCTTGGAATGTACTGAACAAACCGAAGACGTCCTCTGAACAAAACCAAGGATTCGTCAATGACATCCATCTGAAAGGGGTGGAAGAATGACATAAACTTATCCTTCATTCTGCTCAGAATCTCCCGGATCTTCCAGAGTGGGTCGGTTTGGGAAGGTACATCGTTGTCGGCAAAGTGCAGGTTTCCCATGATGTTCCGGAAGCGATCGCTGGCCATGTACTTATTGAAGGTGGGTGAGGGTAGTAAGGGGTCCATGGACCAGTATTCTTCCAACTCATGCTTCTTGGAGTGTGGCATGAGAAGCATGAGGGCAAAGAACACATACAGCTCCTGCACTCCCAGCATGGACCACTGTTGCATCTTGGCTGCACCTGTACCACTTGTAGCACGTTGTGATTCATACCTGTTGGTCTCATCACATATGTGCTGCATGACTTCGTCATCTAGGAAGGCCAAAAGGTAGTCCACACACTCAGCATTTTCGTCAATAGTGAAGGCAGGCTGAACTCCTGAGGAGCTCTCATCAAATACAAAATTTTCAGGCACAAAATCTGACCCTTCCGTCCACGCGAAGGCGTCCAGGATTCCCTGTCGTGGCGGTGTAGGGCGGGTGGTGGTGGTGGTGGTGGTGGAGGTTGGCTATGAGGCAGACTTATCTCGTTCAAGGTCACTTGCACTGACCCTGGGTTGCCGTACAGCACTAGCAGCCCTTACCCTACTAACTACACTACTTTTCACTGTCCTTGATTTACCTCTTCCTCTACGGCCTGCCTTCACTGTTGATGCTGGTGGTGACTCCGACGACGAAGACTTCAGAGATAACTCAGCCGACGATGATGAAGAAATGAGTGAAGTGGGGCTTGGGGAACGGGGAGGTGAATGCACTCGTGACTCATGGTGGGCTGGGTCACGTGGGGCATTGTTCTGGGGCTAACACGCCGCCTTTTCACTCCCTTCCCAAATTCCTTGCCTTGTTGCACTAAAGGCTCCATTCCCTTGGAGCTAGAGACTACTTCCAACACTGAAGCACTCATTGTAGCAGTTTCTAGCATGATAGCCTCACCCGGCTCATCACACGATTCACCCAAATCGTCAAAATCACTGTCCATCATCACCATGGACCATTCTGCAAGTTCATGTTCCACTGCAGAGTCACTGAGGCCTTTCCTGCATCCCTCACTACTTTTCTTAGGGGTAGAGGTCACGGGGCCCTTTGCAATGGGCGCAGAAGCGGCAGGAATGGCGGGGCGCGAGTGCGACATGGTTTCACTCCAGCGGAGGACAAGGAACTAAATGCCGCGGCTTATCTGAGAAGGGAAGGGTTGACAATGACACTGAGGCTGACTACTGCTAACTTACATGCTAATTTTTTTTAGGTAGAAAATCACGGCAATACATAAAGAAATAGGTAGTTCCAGGTGAACGTAAATGTCAATTAGGCTTCTCCCTTCCTTTCTGATATATATTTTTATTACAGACATCGATTACAAGGCATAATTCAAAGGGGAAATTACTGTGGTAATGTAGCGAATGAATGCATGTGAGGTGTTGTCAGGTGATAATTAGCCAATTCCTGGTGTATAACACTATCACTTACCTGATTTTTTTTTTGGTATATATTATTTTGTATAAGTATAGGGCATAGGGCTTATTTCAATGGATGAAATCTGTGGAAAAATCCGGGGGAAATTTGCGTAGCGCAGTGCGGCATGGGAGGTGAGAGGACAGGGTAATGGAGGGCAGGTAGGGAGGGGAGTCACGAAGGGGGTAAAATCGCTAAAATGTCAACAATGGATGGGAGTACAGATGAGATTTGGAGTGCTGACTAGTGTTGGACATTGGCAGTACTGATAGATGATACAAGCCACCACTTGAGAGCCCGGGATAATTCAAAATAACACAGAATCACAAAAGTGACGCCCCGCGGTATGATCCATTGTGGCCGAGCGTCACAAAAGTGACGCCCCGCGGTAAAAAAAAAAAAAGAAAGAAAAAAAAAAAGGCATCTGGTTATAGGTAGTTACAGTGGATTTAAATGTCAGAAAGCCATTTTCATTTAATAACAGTTTCAATCAGCAACTCACAAACTTGTGTAGATTCTGTTCTCTCCAACTTATCTTAACCAACTTCCATTTGGCAGGTGTTGGAGCATGTTCGTCTGCCCCTCCTCAGCCCCAAGTTCCTTGTGGGCACTGTGGGGTCAGACCTTCTCATCAAGAGTGATGAGGTGGGTAGACTGTTTCATTTGTCTTATGTATTTATATAAAGTTGTCTTATTCGTTGTGCATTTGTATATATATGTGGGTCATTTTATTTGTACATATTAATCCCTCCATTTTGAAGATGCTTTTTCCCCTGAGAAATGGTAAAATTGACCTAATAAAGCATATTCATTTTCAGCCATATATAATGGAAATGTACATCATACTGTTATGACCATTTACTTAATTATCATTTATAGGCATTTGCTTAGTGATTACAGTATGGTTAGAACCTCCAGCCAAGTTGTTATTTATTGCATTAACCAACTGCCTTGAAAATAATATGATATGCCTAAAGAATCATAACAGACCTCAACAAATAAGTTGACATTACTCACGTCTCACATATTTTGTATTTTATTGTCCTCTAATGCATCAGGCATGCAAAATAGCAATGTAGCACACTTAACAGACATACAGTATACAGTAAAATGACATTTGTATTAATACTACCCAGGGCCAGCCTTGCGTAACTTTTCTACCCCATTCCCGGGCTTGATGTTTCCAGCGAAATACTTGTGCATGTGTGGCATGTTCACCAAATTGTTGTGCCATGTATTTGGGCCATGAAAAATCGCAGAAAAAAAATGTCATTGGCCTGGAGTCAGTTGGGTAACAAATGACATGTTGGCATGTCGTTGGCCCAGAATAGTGTTAAATGGGAAGTGAAAGATAAAAATGGCAGAATGTTGGTAGAGAAGGAAGAAAAATGACTAGATTGAGAAAGCATTTTAAGGTAGTTAAACATAGAGAATGAAAGTAACACAAGTGGCTGGGAGAAGGAAGGAGATGAGAAGGGAGGAATAGTTCAGTAGGATGGAAATAACAAAAGCAGTGAAGAAAGTCAAAATGGGAACGCCCCAGGAATTGATGGAATGTGTGGTGAAATGCTGAAGCACAAGGGAGAGATAGCAGTAGAATGGATACGGAAGATATGCAGATTGTCTTTGGAAGAAGGTAGAGTCTTGGAGAATTGAAGTCAATCATAATTATTCCTTAGTACAAAAGAAAAGGGAAAAAGAATTGTGTGGTAATCATTGAATCATAGGGGCATTTGTCCTCACAGTGTAATAGGAAAAGTACAGTAAAAGTCCAATATTTCGGCATCCAATTCCCCGGCAAATCTGACATTTCGGCAGTTTTGAGAAATAGTCCCATTTACGAAAATCTCCGATCGTTCGGCAGATTCTCCGATTTTTTTCGTCAGTCTTGAAATTCTCCATGAGGCTCGCCAGCTAGCTACCCGCCTTTACCCGCCTTAGTGAGTGAGATAGTGAAAGTGATGGAACGAGTCTACCACTGCCATGAAGCTCAGAGGCTAGCTCTTTCTCCTATAGCATAAAGAGAGGACAAACATGTAGTGAGTCTAGCATGGGAAAGAGAATCTGTTTCGCCATTCTTCCGCCATTCTTCCGAGTTGTTGCCGTGCTGCTGCCGACTTCTCTTGATTCTTCTGTGTGCTTTGTGAACTTCGTACCGAAATACCTCTGAAATTACTATTCGAGTGTGCTGTAAGCACCGTAACGTCAGACAGGAGCTTTGTAACACCTGAGTGGACCAGCCGTGTGTTGTGAACAGTATAAACATCTGCGTGCTTTGAAAATGGCCTCCACGTGTGGAAAGTTAACTGGTGTTAGCAAGAAGCGTACACATAAGATGTGGACTTCTTCCAGCATTAGCAGACTCCAATCAACCCCTTCTATTGTACATATGTAAATAAGGAACCTACTATAAGTTTAGGTAAGTGCATGTGAACTTGTAGGCCTACTGTACCATTACATTTATATACAGTACACCCTCATTATCGACGGGGGTTAGGTACTTAAGATACCCGTCGATGCCTAAAACCGTCGATACCGATTTTCGTCTGGTCAGGTACCCTTTATTTATATACAGTATTTTAATATCCCTTCAATCACTCATATGTAATATGGAGTTTAGTTTTAGTGTTTCTTAGAAATAAATTAGTTAGGCAATTGAAAAACTGAATATCATAATAAAACTACTTATATTAAGTAAAGAATTATGGAAAAAATAGCATAATCTCTGATGTTGATGCATAGTGGTTGTACACTGGACCTCAACTTGTAATGGCTGCTGTATCATCACTTCTCTCTCCACTTACACCTCACTTCATCTAAAAATAAAAGGCGAAACCAGCAGTTGTAGCCATCCATGTGTTTACATAACCGAGTGTGTAAAAAAAAAAAAAAAAAAAAAAAACGAAAGCAGCAGTGGTGGTCATTCATACGTTCTAATAACTGAGAGTGTGGGGCAAGTGTTACGTTAGATCAGCTGTTCGCACCGATCTTCACAACACACGCCAGTGCTGCTAGCTCATACCAGAGAGACCACGCTCTCCTATTTACTTTCATTCTCAAGAGCTTCCTTTCATTCTTGATATTCCATTTCTCCCAGACCTAAATTTTCACGACTGTATGGCAGTTTATGCTACCAAAGATGAATCTTAGCCTAGCTTTCGCTAGGATCTTCTTTTAGGAAAATTCAACTCTCCTTATGCTCGTATATTTCATATTTAATCTCTGCCTAACTTTTGCAAGAAATATCCTTTATTGACAAAAAATCCAACTCGTCTTTAACATTATAACAAATGATACAGGAGCATGGGTTTTATCATATGTCCTTCTGCATTACCACACAACAGCACAGACACACGATCTTTTGCTGCTTTAAAGCCTGGCGCACTTTTCTCCTCCTTCGAAATGTACGTTCTTTTAGGCATTTTCTTCCACCACAGGCGTGTTTCGTCCGCATTAAACACTTGTTCATGCCTGTACCCTTTCTCCCTTATAAGTTCAGCAAAGTCACGTGGGTACGATTCTCCTGCTATCTGATCTGCTGAAGCTGCTACACCAGTCATCCTAATGTTATGTAGGCCATACCTTTTCTTAAAATTCTCGAACCAGCCCTTGCTGGCTACAAATTTCTTTTGCCTAGAGCAGAAGCACCAACATTACTAGGCCTATCACCATCGTCATTACTTTCACCATCATCACTATTTTCACCTGCCTCACTTTCATCACCATTACCTTCACCAACACCACTGCTTTCACCAGCAAACCGAGCGTAGAGTTGTTTTGCTTTGTTTCTGATGAACTGGGAGTCTAGCGGCACGTGTCGACGGTTTAAGTCCTCAGTCCAAATATTCAGTGCCTTTTCCACCTTCACCAAGGCATCATCTCTCACATGCATCGTTACTTTAGCCGATCCTGGTGTGCACGAAGCCAGAGCATCTTTAATGTCTTTTTCTCTCCATTTTATGCCACGAACACTGGACTCATTCATGCCATACTCGCGACCAACCGCTGCATAGCTCATTCCACTTCTAAGTTTTTGTAATATTTTGTTCTTTACTTCCAAGGTAAGTACTTTCCTTGCTCTCTTAGCTGCCTTATTTCCAGTTGGAGTGTTACAAGGGCGCTTCGGAGCCTTGATGATCGCGAAAGCACGATAGATGTGGCCGAACACGATATGAGAACAACAGACAAACGTGTACTGATGCTGTTGTTTGTTAGGTCGGCGGGAACATGCTGCGAGCAGCCAGAGACACCTGGCAGGATGGCGCGCAAACTTGCTGGGAGGTGCCAGTACAATTCTTTATTTTTTTATTTTTTTAATAATAATAATTTAACTCCCAGGAGACAAAAAAACCGTCGATAATCAAATCCGTCCATAAAAAAAACGTCGATAATGAGGGTGTACTGTACTATAAGTTTAGGTAAGTGCATGTGAACTTGTAGGCCTACTGTACCATTACATTTATATACAGTGTGTTCACTAATTTCTTTATTTTTCATATTCATGTATAGTACTGTATTCATTACAGTATTGTACAGTATCAAACAGTATACAGTACTCTCTCCAAACACATTTGTAATGATATGAGTAATGATGATAGTGTTCACCGAAACATATAAGGTACTGAGTGGGTAGGGTTTTCGATAATTCGGCAATTTTGATATTTCGGCACTTGCCTGGTCCCATAGATGCTGAAAAATCGGACTTCTACTGTATATGGTAGAGTTCTTATTGACAGAGTTAGGGAAAGAACAGAGGAATTAGTTGGAGGAGAACAGGAAGGATTCAGGAAGGGAAGAGGTTGTGTATATCAGGTATTTGTCCAGAGGTATTTATAGAAAGGTTTCTGGAGGAGGGGAAGAAGTTGTATGTGGCCTTCCTGGATTTAGAAAGAGCATATAACAGAGTGGATACAAAAAATATAGAAAACATAAAAAATATATGGAATAAATGAGAAGCTGTGGAATGTCGTAAAGCTTATGTATGAGGGCGCTACGGTTCCAGTGCATGTGGATGGTGAAATGAGTGAATTTTTCTATCTGAATGTTCGATTGAAACAGGGATGTGTCATGTCTCCATGGTTGTTCAGTTTGTATATGGATGGAGTTGGAAAAGAGATACAACATAGGGCAGTGGATGTTGGAGTGGCCCTAACGAGAGAGAGCAGCATTTGAAAACTTTCTGTTCACTCATTTGCAGATGATGCTGTATTGTTAAATGAAGACGAAGGTGAATTGCAAGGCTTGGCGAATGAGCTTGGGAGAGTTTGAAAGAAATGGACTTTGAAATTGAATGTAGGAAAGAGTAAAGTTACGGTCTTTGAGAGGAATGAAGTCACTGAATGCATAGGCCTAGTGCATTTAAGTACTGTACTTGGGTTGTGTGATGAGTAAAGATGCAAGTTTAAAGGATGAAGTACCTAAATGGGTACAGTAGGGAAGAAAGGTTGCTGGTTTATTGAAAACAGTGGTAAGAAATAGGGAAGTGAACGTGGATGTAAAAAAGTAGCTGCATGATAGTAACGTGATCTGCACTTTTACGTATGGAAGCGAAACTTGGGCCTTGCTGCAAGGGCACAAGTCAAGAGTGAGAGCAGTGGAAATGAGTTATTTGAGAGGAGCATGTGGAGTTACATGGAAAGACAGACTGGCAAATGAGGAAGTGGAGGAGCATTGTGGTGTGTGTGTGGATGTGATAGTGTTAGGAGAAATACACTGAGTTGGTTTGGCCATGTGGAAAGGAAGGAGGGTGAGAAACTAACAAGGAGAATGTATGTTAGTGAGATGGAGGTGGGGAGAGGGAGAGAGAGAGATCGAGGATGAGATGAAGGGATAGAGTGGAGAGGTATATGAGAGAGGGTGATGTAAGTTGGGGGAAGGGCATCGAAATGGCATTGGACAGGGTGACATGGAGGCAATTTGTTTGTGGCCACCTCTTACAGGATTAGGACATCTGGCTGTAGATGGACACAGATACAATTTTTTTCAGAGAATGGAAAGTACACATTCATCATTCATTCATCATCCAATCCTACATTGCCCCATGAGGAGCATAGGAGCCTGGGGCTAGGCAAGTTGGTCCTGACATTTAAGATGAGAGTGACCAGCCTCACTCATCCCTGAGTGGCATTACGTGAGCAATAAACCCCAACCACCCCTTGAATGTAAACCTTCACCGGCTCAATCCGATTGGAGCTCCGTAATCACCCACTAAACCACCAGGTGCCAAAATTTGGTTATATGGTTACCACCTAGCGTAGTAAATGGTTTCCTGGTGTATAGAAAACCATTTGGCATGTCGCTCAGTGTGGAGTCACCCACAGGCAGAAGGAAGAGGAAAGAAAGAAGGAAAGACAGAAGAGGGAGTGCAAAGTTACCCGTAGGCAGATGGTTGAGGAAGGAATGAAGGAAAGAAAGACAAAAGAGGATGGAAGGAAAGAAGGATAGAGGAGAGGGAAGGGCAGACACCAGAGACCAGCACTACATCGAGTGAGTGGATGGTGAGCCCCCCCACCTACCTAAAATGGAAAGTACTATCTGTGTATGATCCTGGTTGAAAGTACTATCTGTGTATAATCCTGGTTGTTTAAAATGTAAAAAAAATATATCGTCCTTAATACTGTATCCTCATAGTCCAAGCAAGATGCTCTCACTAAAGCTGCCTAGCACTGGACAGTTCTACTGCAGTGTTCCGCTTATTGTAATTAGCATATGCTTAAACTCACATTTAAGTATGTCTTGCTGGAAAACTGGCATAGAAATAAAAGCAATTGTCTTGTGGGTAATTGAGGCGCTGCAGTCAGACTGAGCTGATGAAGGTTTATATCCAAGGGATGGTTGGGGTTTATTGCTCATGTAATGCCACTCAGGGATGAGTGAGTCTGGTCATTCTCATCTTAAATGTCAGGACCAACTTGCCTAGCCCCGGGCTCCTACAGGTATGCTCCTGATGGGGCAATGTAGGATTGGTTGACAATTTTTTTTTTTTTTTTTTTTTTTTTTTTTTTTAATGCATGAAAGAAGGAACCAAAGGCCAGGAGCACATAAACCATTCCTTCCAGGAAAAAACAAAAACAGTACAAAAGAGATCCAAATTCAAGATCCGTTCATTTCGAGATGCCAGGACACGCTGCGTGTAAAAGACTGGAGATCATAGGAAGTAGGAAATACAGACAGAGGGAGACAGTTCCAGAGTTGACCTGTTGCATAAATGAAACACTGGGAGTAATGGTTAACTCTTGCATTAGAGAGTTGGACAGAAAAGGGATGAGAATTTGTTGCTAGGCGAGTGCTACGCACCCGTCGTAGAGGTGGAGGGATGCAAGCAGACAGTTCAGAGGAACAGTGACCACTGAAGTAGCGATAGAAAAGAGATAAAGATGCAACAGTGCGACGAAGAGACAGAGGTTGAAGGGAGCCATTAAGAGGAGGAGAGTTGATGAGACGAAAAGCCTTTGACTCCATCCTATTGAGAAGAGCTGTATGTGGGGAGCCTCACCACACGAGAGTTGTACTCTAAACGGGGCGAATAAAACCCGTGTATAAAGTCAACAACTGTCTAGGAGTAAAGAAGGTACGGAGTCGGCTTAGCACACCTAATCTCTCGGAAGGAGATTTTACAAGAGATGTAATATGATTTTTCCAAGATAAGTCCCGAGTGAATGAAACCCCAAGCATGTTCAAGGATGATGCAGGATTGAGCTGGATATTATTAAACTTTAGAGGGTACTCCTGTGGAAGGTTTTGTCAGGTTGATAGGTGTAAAAGCTGAGTTTTTGATGCATTAAAAACAACAAGATTATTTTTACCCCAGTCAGAGATACGAGCCAAGTCAGACATTAGGTGTGCCATAACCTATTCCCTTGTTTGTTGAAGTAACTGCTGAGATGGACGTTGCGGGAACCGAATGGAAAGGTGAAGGGTGGAATCATCAGCATACGAGTGGATAGGGTTAGATGTACAACTTAGAAGGTCATTGATGAATAAAAGGAAGAGAGTTGGTGATAGGACAGAGCCCTGAGGAATACCACTGTTGATAGATCTAGAAGAACGATGGCCGTCTACAACAGCAGCTATCGAACGACCCGAAAGGAAGCTATTGATGAAGGCAGAGATAGAAGGATAGAAACTGTAAGAGGGCAGTTTGGAAATTAAAGATTTATGCTAGACTCGATCGAAAGCCTTTGAGATGTCAAGTGCAATGGCAAAGCTTTCGCCAAAGTCCCGAAAGGAGGATGACCAGGAGTCTGAAAGGTAGGTGAGAAGATTGCCAGTGGAGCGTCTCTGACGGAGCCCATACTGACGATCAGAATTAAGGTTGTGATAGGAAAGATGCTTTAAAATTTTTCTGTTAAGAATTGACTCAAAAAGTTTTGAGACAGAGGATGTTAAAGCAGTTGGGTGATAGTTAGAGGGTTGGGAATGGTCACCCTTCTTTGGGACTGGCTGAATGAGAGCAAGAGGGAAAGGTACAAGTTGAAAGACAAAGGCAAAAGAGTTTACCTTGGCAGAGTGTAAGCACTGAAGCACAGTTCTAGAGGACAACAGGAGGGACTTCGTCAGGCCCATATGTCTAGTTAGTTTTGAGGCCAGTGATGGCAGAAAATACATCACCTGAAGAGTCTGAGGGGGGAAGTGATGGAGGAATGTCACTGGAATCATCTAAGGTGGAATTGGAGGAGAAAGTCTGAGCGAAGAGATCTGCTTTATCAGTAGAAGAAATAGTACAGAACCATCAGAGTAGAAAAGAGGAGGGAAGGATGATGAGGTAAAGTTGGTAAGGTGACAGAAGGAGCGGGAGAATTCGAGTTTGAGAGTTAAGAGCACTTAGTGCAGATAAAATTATTTTTAGCGGTGCGAAGAACAGACTTAGCACAATTCTGGGCAGAAACATAAACAAGATTTGATTCAGGGGTGGGTTGGCTCAGGTACCTTTTATAGGACCTGTGCTTGTTGTAGACAGCATTAGAACAAACGTGATTGAACAAAGGCTTTCTTGCATTAGTCTAGGATATGATAATGGTGATGTTTGATATTTATTTAACAACTACAGGTCATCTTCGCTTTACAGTGGACCGTTATGCTTTCTTGTGTTACATGATCCTAACATTATAACAACCTTTTTTCAATGTATAGTCGCCCCAAGAAGTGATGGCAGGGTATCCAGAAGATTTTGGTCGGCAATAATGCACATACTTTTTTTTATATCTTTACAAGGCAAAACCTATTATGCAAAAATGTAACTGAAAATAATAAGTAAATGCCAAAGTTCCAGTACATTTCAGAATCATCGGAAGCAATTCGTTAATTATGAAAATAGGAAATCCTAAAGGGAACTGACTGAAATTTCAGAACTATCATTCAGAGACAGTTAGGAATAATTTGCAGAGCCTAAATCTAGTATGGTAATACACATTAATTTTTAAGTAGTGCACTGAAATGTGCCCTCTGCAGTGAGTGGGTTCACCTAGCATGCAAAAGTATGGATGCAAACGATCATCCATTTATGAAGAAGAGCCACCAGCTGGGCTTGGGCTGTGTAGCCAATGTGTTGTACCTGCAGGTGAGGTCTTGGCTGGTGGAGAAAGCAGAGTCACAAAGAAGGAGCTGGAAGATGAAGTAGTTGTGCCTATTTTTCAGACTATCAAGGATGTTTCAAGCAGACCGGAGGCACTAGAGACCAAGGTCTCATCACCCGTGGCTGTCACCAAGGATGAGGCCAAGTCATTTGCAGATGCTGTTTGGGGGTCTGTTGTTGGGGATGGGAAGGATCTTCCTAGAGGTGTGGTTGAGATCAGTGCTAATGGCCAGAAAAAAGCCATCCATAATCAACAGGTACTGATCGTAAAACCAAAAAGCGGTGCTGACACTCCGATGAGTTAAATGGAACCAGAAGACATAAGAGATGTACTTGACTCGGTACTGGTTGATAGCTGCTTTTAGACCAAGGCTGGTGGGCTGGTAATGAAGTTTTCATCAGCAGAAGCCAAAAATGAAGCAGTTGGGGTACTGAATGATCATTTTGGCTTCGATGGCACTTTTTTGCATGTTGGGGCCAAAGAAAATGCTGCCAAAAATGACCCTGACAGGCCTTTCCTCTTCCTTGGGCGACTCGGACATCATCCCAAGCATTCTAAGCAAAAACAATAAAATTAAGATGCTTGTGGACGGAGTTTGTACCCCGCAATCTTTTCTTCACAAGAACTAAGAATGACACTAAAACCACTGTCTTGAAGATGTCGCCTGAGGTGAGATCCTCCATCATTGAACATGGCAACTATATTAATTTGGATCTTACAATATGCTGCATTTTTGGTAGATTCTGGGTTACACAGTGTTATCACTGTGAGGGTTTTGGTCATATATCCGAGAGGTGTTCTAGAAATAATGGTGAAACTAAATGTGTTTTTTGTGCTGGAGCCCATAAATACTGTATAACGATTATAGTAGTGGAAATTCTCCCAAATGCGTCAACTGTGCATCCTTAAGACATCAAGAAGCTAATACTAATCCAGTCAGTTGCCCATTTTGCATCTAGTAGAGACTGTCCAATTATGATTTCTTATAGGAATACTGTAGATTGATTGAAAACACAACTTTGACCATTAAAAAAACTGACTGCAGTAAACTCCCGATTATCCGGCCCAGCATTACCCGGTATATGACATTATTTGGCATTGCTAATGGCTGAATTAAAATAGTATCTGGCAGAAAACATTAAATCTTTGACATCACCCAGCATGAAGGACCCTTTCTTCTGGCTAAAAGTACATTATTATCCTGCATGAGACATGTGTTTTCATCAGACCTCCAGCCACAATCACAAAAAAAGAAAATAAAGAAATAAAATACACAGAAAGAATGGGGTTATACTGTCCATATACTGTAATGTGAAAGGGGTGGAATGTTGAGGGAGAATTGACAGTTGGTGGGGCTAGCAGCTCACGGGATGTTTGGTGGTGGTTAGGGAGGGGAGATGCAGTGGCTGGGAGATAGGAGTAGAAGAGTTTTGATTGACTAAGGCAGGGGAGGGAGAATTCTAATGCAGAGTTTTGATTGGCTGGCAGCAGGAAGGTGAGTGTTCCCTTACTCTTCATTGTATTCCTCTGCTGCTATGATGCCGATATTCAAACGAACCTACACTGCACTCTGTGTCTCTTCCAAGACATTATTATTATTAAATGGTAATGTTGCAATGGGTTTCCCTCCAAAACCTGGCCGGCCTTCTAGTGCTACTGTAGCTCTCTGACACATCACATTGTTTCCCCCCTCCCCCTCTCCCCTCTCTGGTATGCTCATACAGTGTTCTGAAGTGTACGTTACTACACTGTACAAGTGACTGTTGGATTCTGCTAAGGGACCGATGAAAGTGTATTGGAAAGAAAAGTCTGTTAAATTGTGTTACTAAACAAGAAGAGTTTATAAAAACGTGTTTATTTTACTAAGCAAAATAATCATGCTCCAAAGGAATTGTTAATGATATATAAAATAATTTAGATGACTGTTTCTTCCCAGGTGAAATTTGTCCTCACTACTACGAGATGAAAGTTTTGTTGTGTTCTGTGTGGCAGTGCTAGATTGAAGAAAGTACAGTATGGTGTACACAGTACAGTAGTGCAGCATGCTTCATTTTATTCATGTTGTTTTCTGTTTTTTGATGTTTTGATTGTTTATTTTCAGTGTTATTGTACAGTATTCTCCAATAATGTCTACATCATCACCACCATCAAGATGAAATATGTTTCTGTACATAAGATCAGAGTGTACTTCACAGTACATGCAGTACTTCAATATTAGGAATGTCTTTGAGCTGATTTTGGACGATTTATAGTGTTTACAAAGTGCATTATAAAGTACATGTACTGTTGGGTGAAAGAAAATGGGTCTCCTGGCTGGAGGAACTTTGATGTTATCCCCATCATCAACATGAAATTGCATCTATATATAAAATTATAGTGCACGTAACAGTGCATTGCAGCATTTTATTTTTAGGAATGTCTTTTAGCTGCTTTTTGACATTTTAAAGCATTTTGTGTGGGTTAGACAGTGGATAAGTGTTATAGGGTTAGGGGGCTAGGGGCCCCATAGAAGGATACTTGAGGGATTGCTGTGTATATGTATATATATATATATATGAATACAGTATATATATATATATATATATATATATATATATATATATATATATATACAGTACAATCCCAGTTAACCGGGTGGCTTGGGGAATTTACCTTCCCGGTTACAGATTTTTCCCGTATTTCTGATTTTCAAGTCAAATCTATACAAAGGCTATCACAGCAGTAAATACACTTCAGGTACTCACCAGTCACATTAGGGGTTACACTAAGAGATTCCGCCTGAAAAACTGCCTTGTAAACACGCACCATGGTCATAACGCACGTGCGTGCAATGTCTAGCAATTTGCAGTACTGCAAATTGCACCAGTCCATTGTTTACTGAATTCCTGTATTCATTATATGTACTGTACTCATTAAAATTGAAAAATAAAATAAAGAAATAAAAGCTTGAACATTTATTAGTGAACTGATGATGTGTTAAGACTGCACTGTAGAATTATCATGACACCTGTGCCCCCACGTGAGTTTTGTTTACGTTTCTGACCCCGACTGTTCTTCTTCTTCCCCACCTGACCTCCATCACTCCACCCCTCACCCGCCACTCAGCTGTTTTGCAGAAAGTAAAATAAATGATGTACGTATGAAATGCAGGCATATTATTTATTAATTTTTCTTCCAACAAAGTAAACTTTCATTCCTATTAACATTTATATTCAGCCATTAGTGTTTTATAATGTTCGCCTTTTTCAAGTCTGTTGCATACGTCCAGCTTCTGTTTCAAGGTAAGCACGATACGCTTACGTTTAGTTTGCACTTTAGGCATTTTGGAGTGTACAAATTACCGTCTATCAGAGGAACACATTAGCAAGAGAGCTTGTTTACCGTCTGGTGGCAAAAAGCAGACTGGTGATTTTTGGAGGGTGTGGAGGATGACTGAATTCAAGTAGGGGAAAGAGGGGGAGAGGAGGGGTGGTTAAGAGGATTTGCTAGGGATTTACATTAGCCAGAAATGCCTTCACCTCGCTTTGTCTGACTTCACCCAGCCTCGCGTGACACGATCTAACGGCGGTTTGGCGGTCCATTCAAATTGGCGCACAGTTATAACTTACTGACATTTTTACCAGCCCTTGAATTTTCCCATTTTTCTGAGTATTCCGTTTGTCTGGATACAGGATAGCTGGGATTGTACTGTATATATATATATATATATATATATGTATATATATATATATATATATATATATATCATCATCATCATCATCATCATCATCAGCCGTTTGAGTATCCACTGCAGGACCGGCCTATCCCGACCGAAGTCAGGATGATACAGCCAATGTATCTCTACCAAGTGGCTTAGGCTCTCTGGTAGATATTGTATGTAGGGTGAGAAGTGCTTGTAAGTGTAATTGTAGTGTTGGAGTGGCTTTGGATGTGTGTGTAGTCTGTGAACCAAGTGTAATCGGCCCACGGAAGCCAACTGGGTGCAAGCATACTTTTTATAGTAAGCGACACTGGTTCAACCACAGCACCCCTTGTGTCCGCCAATGCTGTACGTGGCCGGGTAAACACTCCCAAAGTTTATTACCCTGGTGGGGCGCGAACCCTGGTTCACCCGTGTATGAAACGCACACTCTACCACTGTACCCCAGAGGCTCATATATATATATATATATATATATACAGGGTGTAACGCGACATGTGACAAAAACTTACACCAATGATCTATCATGTAATATTGAGTATATTTTGTTCTATAAACATATGCTCTCTGCGACCCCAGTTCAGTACCCAGCATTCGGCTTTTTTGTGTAAAAGCTTTGTCTCTTGCATGTGCCATTGGATGAGAGCTTCGCGGGGCGACGGGAGACGAGTATTATTAGCTTATACTGTACTGTACATGAAAATCCCATATCCTATCAGTAGACATGAGTTTTAAGAAGAAACTTTACGTAGTCTATTGATTCTTTAACATCAAGTCATGCACTCATGCAATTCTTATGCACAAAGTGACTGTAATTAAGGATTAAATTCATATTTTGTGGCTTGCAAGGATGTAGGGAGGGAGAGAGGACAGGCTGGTGTGTTGTTGCCAGTTATGTAATATTTGGTTTGTAGGATGTTGCTACCAACATTATCATAACACCCACAGCTTATTCAGTGAAAGAACGTTATTCTAAAGGGAGATTAGCCTCACTTTAAGTCAGGAAGAATTTTACTTATCACATTTTTGCTGCTGCAAGTAAACATGGCACCATTGGGTATCTCCACCTGTGTTCCTCTCTGCAGAACTGGCATTACCATCGCAGAATCCGTTAAAAAATACACGATATCTGAATATTCTTCATTGCTGTACATGCTGTTTCATGAACAAGTGAAGCTGAACCTGGTGAACAACAGAATGCGGAGAACAGTATTTAAAGTATTTGCCTCCCCTGCAAATGTTCCCGTTCAAATGGCAGTGGATGCAGGGTTGCTAAGTCCTTCTCATCAATCTCGCTAGTTTAGTCCCGAAAACTTGCTAGAATGTCGCTAGATAATAAACACTGCAAAACATCGTTAGAAAATACGATAAAATCTTTAGAATATCACCTAAAAATGGCAAAAATATCCAGAATGTAGCTAGATATCATGTTGCCAGATGTTAGTGCTGCAAGTAGAAGCAAAAAAATAGGTCTACCCGCATATTCGTTACATTTGCAATCCTGTATCACTGTTCTCACGTCATCATATGAAAAAAATGGTGCCACGTTTACTTGCAGCAGAAAAATTGTAATGAATAATAATATTACTCCTGACTTAAAGTGATGCTAGTCACTCAATACAGTAATGTTCTTTCACTGAATGAGCTGTGGGTGTTATGATAATGTTGGTAGCAACATCCTACAAACCAAATATTACATAACTGGCAACAACACACCAGCCTGTCCTCCCTCCCTCCCTACTCCCTTGCAAACCATAAAATTTGAATTTAATCCTTAATTACTGTTACAGTTGATTTGTGCAAAAGAATTGCATGAATGCGTGACTTGATGGTAAAGAATCAATAGACTACGTAAAGTTTCTTCTTAAAACTCGTGTCTACTGATAGGATATGGGATTTCCATGTACAGTACAGTATAAGCTAATAATACTCGTCTCCCGTCGCCCTGCGAAGCTCTCACCCAATGGCACATGCAAGAGACAAAGCTTTTACACAAAACAGCTGAATGCTGGGTACTGAACTGGGGTCGCAGAGAGCATATGTTTATAGAACAAAATATACTCAAAATTACATGATAGATCATTGGTGTAAGTTTTTGTCATACGTCGCGTTACACCCTGTATGTACATACAGTATATATATATATATATATATATATATATATATATATATATATATATATATATATATATATATATATAAAACCCATTAACGATGGATAGCGCTGCAGCAGTGATGGATTCATCATCAGAGCTTAAATCAGTTGATTTCTCTGCTGACGATGGATTCATTTTACCTGTTAGACGATGTATCATTAAGGTTTCCATCAGTTAACAAATAATACACGTGTTTCTTCCACATGTCTCCAGTGAATGGTCAATATAATTTTTGTCTATTAATAAAACTATATTTCAGTTTATAACAACCTGTCAATGATCTCATATTAGCGTTGTTATGAAATGCTCTGTCACCCCTGCCATGTCATGTTACAGTATGTCAGTGCTGTTATACGACGTTACTTCATGTCAGTGCTGGAATATGTCATGTTAGTGCCTTCGCATCAAGTTATGTTAGTGCAGCCGTGCCTTGCCAGTACTGTCGTATCAATTTATCCTAAGGGGAACGACTCCCCCCAGTTTTATAGAGAAAAAAAATAATTTTGTTACATTCCTCTGTGATATGACAGCAGCAGGGTGTGTGTGTGTGTGTGTGTGTGTGTGTGTATGTGTGTATTTTACACATTTCGTCACTGTCTCACCCATGAATTGACTAACATCCTCCTACTCCATTTAAGGACGTACTTTTCCTATTAATAGCATAAAACTGAAGTACGTACCACAGCAGCGTGGCAGACGGCAGTAAGCGAAGAGGCAGCACACAGTTAGGCCAAGCCACAGTAGTATCCACACAGCACCGCCCATCAGTTTACACCACTGCTAACACGCTTCTCGATACCAAGCCTGAGAGAGAGAGAAAGAATTTGTTTTCTCTACACGAGCATTACTAGCTCATAATAAGGAAAGCTAAGGTCAAGGTCAGTTTAGGTCCAGGATTTCCATATAGAGCTGCCCTTGACATTGGTTATCTTTGTTCTTTCTGACCAACAGGAACTTTCTTCCATGACATGCAGTGAATATGTCTTTCAATAATTCTGTTATATGTGCTAAACAGGACGGTACTTCCAATGTGAATGGGAAAATGGTGACGGGTAGAGCTGGAGCTCCCATTTCTTCAGTCCTTGAGACCAGCTTGTGACCATCCTCTTTTGCTGAACTTTTTTTCAGTGTTTTAATAACACAGAGAGTAGGCTGGCATGCTCTCACATCCAGTTTCCTCTAACTCTCTACAGTGATCTACATTCACATTACATACCACACTTCCTATTCGAAATTCAGCAAAATGGTGTCTCAACATCCAGTCCGGGAGTCGCAGGGAGGGGCGAGGAGGTCTGACCATACAAGCCCCCATCATCTGCCCCTCATCCAGTGACGACCATTTGAGGAGCATGCAACCACTACCGGACTCGCTCTTTGTAAGTTTCTGCAGCATTCGTGGCCTTCCCTCTTGTTTTCTCACTGTTGAACACCACCCCGCCGTGGGCAGCCACCTTGTCATGGTGGGGGAGCTTGCGTGCCCCTGTGATCCCACAAGCCTGCCTGTGGATGTAACGACATCTGGCAGGGTCTCCCACGCGTGTAGGGTTGTGGGTGAGGGGTCTGACTAAGCACTGCCCGAAATGTAGGTTACCCATATGGGTCATCGGTGCCGCCCTCCAGAGGGATTGCCTCGGTGCTGTCCTGAGTTGGTTGGTTGGGTGTCTGGGATGGGAGGTGTTATGCAAGAAGGTCTTTGCACTGGTGGGAGCAGACTTTCATATCACGGGTGTCCTTTTTGGGACACCCTCTGGGGACAAGGTACCCCACTCCCATCAGACCGTGCTCGGTCCCCTCACTCCCTGGTAGGTAGTTTCCCTTGGCTCCTGGTGCCAATTTATGGTCACCAATGTATGTAGAGATAGACTGAACATTTCATTAACCCCTTAACCGCGGGGCGTCACTTTCGTGACGCTTGGGAGCAAGGGATCATACCGCGGGGCGTCGCTTTTGTGATTCTGTGTTATTTTGAATTCACCCGGGCTTCCAAGTGGGGGCTTGTATCATCTATTAGTACTGCCAATGTCCAGCACTAGTCAGCACTCCTAATCTCATCTGTACTCCCATCCATTGTTGACAATTTAGCCATTTCTCCCCGTTCTTGACTCCCCTCCCTACCCCCCCTCCATTACCCTATCCTCTCGCCTGCCCGGCCATGCTACGCTAAGTAAATCTTCCCTGGAATTTTTCACTGATTTCATCCATTGAAATAAGCCCTATGTCCTATTCTTATACCAAATAATATATACAAGAAAGAAATAAGGTAAGTGAGAGTGCCATACACCTGGAATTGGCTAATTATCACCTGACAACACCTCACGTGCACTCGTTCGCTAATTTTCGCTGTTTTTTTCCCCTTGAAATATGCCGTATAATCTATTTTCGTAATAAATATACATGTAAGGAGAGAAGGGAGAAGCCTAAGTGATATTTACATTCACCTGGAACTACCTAATTTATAATGTATTGTCTAGATTTCCTGCCAATCATATCAGTGCTACACAAAGCTGTTTCAAGATTTAACATTGGTAGCTCTGATTATATATCTCCTAAGTAGGCCTCTAATCTATTTTCGTAATAAATATACATGTAAGGAGGGAAGGGAGAAGCCTAAGTGATATTTACATTCACCTGGAACTACCAAATTTATAATGTATTGTCTAGATTTCCTGCCAATCATATCAGTGCTAGACTTAGCTGTTTCAAGAAGTAATATTGGTAACTCTGAATAACTCCTAAAGCAGGCCTCTAGGCTGCCTGGCCTCTGCGTTATCAGTGTACTGTCATCTTCCGAAGTGAGAGGACGTATGTTTCTTCTTGCTGACTTCAAGGCCTTTTTTCACCCCCATGCAAATGGCCCTGTGACCTTTACCCCTACTAAACCTCGTGTGGAAAGAGGTAAAGGGCTGACAATTGATAAAAGAGTGACTACGATCTTTCTATTGAGTAAAACAGTGCAAGTGGAATTGTAAATAATGTGTAAATAATGTGTAAACAGCAAGTGAAAGTAATGAATGTAAATATACGTGAACAATGGAAAATAGTTTTATAAGTTATTTCAAGTGACAGTGCACAACACAGTGTAAATAAAATAGAAATGTAAATAACGTAAATAAAATAGAGAACGTAAATAGAAATGTAAATGAGTAGTATTATAAGAATACGAGTATATACCCTAGGAGTAATGAAAGTGAAAGTTTCACTCTAGCATGTCTGAATGCTATGAGTTATGAGAGTGAAGATGAAAGTGACATTCACTCTCAATGCCAGTATACAGGACGAGAAAGTGAATGCTACGTATTTTACTGAAAGAAATTGAATCCCTACAGTGACAATAAACTAATACTACTGAAGGAAACTTATGGATAAAGACTGTAGATATATATAAGTGTTATATAGTAATAGAAATATAAAGTGTGAGGGGTTTTATGAATAATAAATGACAGACTACCATGAGCGAACTAGTGCCAGTGCGACGATCAGACGCGCTCGTAATTTCCATTGCTTTCACAGTGTTTTTTTTTTTGAGTATGGATCCCAAACTACTTGAAAATTGTAGAATGGTGTTTATAGTGTTTGTATCTGGCTGTGGTAATCATATTACGGGTTGTCGGGAAGTGTAAAGTGGAGACTTCGTTACCCTACTTCAGAGGTCTCCACAAGTCCTACGGTAACCGACGAAGGCTCAACAATCATTCCAGGAGAAAGCTGAAGGTATGTGCCATAAGCATATGTAATTTTATTATTCTAGGACTAATAACTGATTTTTGGCAAATATTTTTTGAGAGTCTGTCGGAGCCCAAATAACCCCGCGGCACACGCAAGTCATTGGTAAACAAGCCCGCGGTGTAGGGGTTAAAGCCCTGTCTTCACGTGTGCCCCACTGCTATCGTCACCTCTCAGCCAAGCATTGTACTACAGTAGGCCTATACATTGTGTAGCACCAGGCCAATGTTATGCAAGGGTGATTGTTGTTTTGTTGCAACAATTTACTGTACATGAGTAATGCCACCTGTATTGGTGTGATAGTGTTTGTTTTGTTCTTGGAGACGACTTGGACTGACACAGGAAGTGATTAAGATGGGTTGTCATTTTTATTTCAGTCTTGGGTAGGTGACTTCGGAAAGCTGAGTTGACGTAACCCCCGTTTTATAATGAGTTGATGTAACCCCCGTTTTATAATGTGTTTCAATCTCCCGATTTACGATAAAATCAGTATACGATAAGGTATGACCTGACGTAACCCCATCGTAAAATGAGTATTAACTGTATACTGCATATATATATATATATATATATATATATATATATATATATGTATGTATATTGCCAGACGCGTTAATCCCATATGGGGTGGCCACAAACAAATCGCCTCCACGTCACCCTGTCCCCCGCCATTTCACTGCATTGCTCCCAATTCACACACCCCTCTCTCATATACCTCTCCACTCCATCCCTCCACCTCATCCTTGACCATCCCATCCCTCTCTCCCCTCCCCCTCCACCTCACTCACATGCACTCTCCTCATCAATCTCTCACTCTCCATCCACTCCACATGGCCGTAGATAGATAGATAGGTATTGATGTCTGTCTGTCTATAGCCAGATGCCATAATCCCGTACAGGGTGTCCACAAACAAATTGCTTTCATGTTGCCCCATCCCATGCCATTTTGATTCCCTCCTCTCAGCTTACACCCCTCCCTCTCATATACCTCTCCACATCATACTTTCATCTCATCCCTGGTCACCTTCTCCCTTTCCATCCTTTCCACATGGCCAGACCACATCAGTGTGTTTTTCATAGCTATTTCTATCATTTCCACATCCACACAACAATGCTCCTTCGCTTTCTCATTAGTAAGTGTGTCTCCCCATGTAACACCACATGTTTCTTTCAAATAACTCATTTCCACTGCTCTTACTCTTGACTCGTGTCCTTCCAACAGGGTCCAAGCTTCACCTCCATACATTAGAGTGGGTATCACAATACTATCATGCAGTGACTCTTTTTTTTTTTTTTTTTTTTTTCTTCCATGCTCACTTCCCTATTTTTAATCACTGCTTTCAGTGAACCAGCAACCTTTCTTCCTTGTTGTACCCTTCTATGCACCTCATCCTCTAAACTTCCACCCATACTTATCACACTACCCAAGTACTTAAATGCACTTAAGTTTTCCATCTCCTCACTATCCAGCCTCACTATGCATTCAGTGACTTCATTTCTTCAAAGACCATAACTTTACTCTTCCCTACATTCACCTTTAGATTTCTTTTCTTACAAACTCTTGCAAACTCACTCAGCGAGCCTTGCAGTTCTCCTTTGTCTTTGCTTAACAATAGAGTATCATATGCAAACGGCAGAACAGGAAGTTTCCAAACACTGCCCTCTTTCATTAACGCTGCTTCAGCATCCACTGTACTACTTTGTATTTCTTTTATAGCTCCATCCATATACAAATTAGTCAACCATGGAGATATGAGACATCCCTGTTTCAGTCCAACATTCAGATGCTATAGAAAAATTAACTTAGTTCACCATCTACATGCACTGTAGCCGCAGCACCCTCATACGTACTCTTCACAACATTCAGCAGCTTTCCTTTTACTCAATATATTTTCAGTAGTTTCCTAATTCCTCATCTGTCCACTCTGTCATGTCAATTCTCCAAATCCATGAAGGCTGCATACAACTTCTTTCCTTTCTCTAGAAACTTTTCCACCAAATGCCTTAGGATTAATATCTGATCTACACAACCTCTGCCCTTCCTGAAACCTTGCTGTTCTTCTCCAACTAATTCCACGCTTATTTCCCTTAATCTGTCAATAAGTATCCAATCATATACTTATTCTGTTACACAAAGAAGACAAATGCCCCTATGATTACCACACACTTTTCCCTTTTTCCCTTGTTCTGTACAGGGGAATAGCTATACAGTCATCTCTTAGTATCCATGTTTTTAAAATTCACGGTTTTAAATATCTGCAGGTGGATATAACATAAACGGTTTTAAATATCCGCAGGTGGATACAGTATCGGGCTGGACTTGCTAAAGCATTTTATCTCGACCTCTGCTGACAGTGTTCACTGCAAATGTAACATTATCCCAGGCACAGTTCATGGCTGTTTTAGCGATGGCATTATCCAGTGAATCAAATACAGTACCTGTACAACACTCTTCCTTTTGGCCACTTCATTTATTTATGCCACTAATTCATCAGGGGAAAAGTTAGGACAGGCTGGAGTATTTTTTTTCTTCCATGTACCCTCGATGAGCTGGTCTAAACCGGTTTGCTGCCCTCCCCCTTCCCCCCCCCCCTCTCTCTCGTACCCCTCGATGAGCTGGTCTAAACCGCTTTGCTGCCCTCCTCCCTCCTCTCTCTCTTGTAAGTATTACGAAGCAATACTCACCCAAATCGCACTGAAATCATAAGAAAGTGGCTGAAAGTGTTATTTTATATTATTTTGTGAATTACTGTGATAAAATACATGTGATTTAGTGATATTTTTGCGATAATAAGAGAAGTCATGATGGTAAGCGCATTAGCTAGCGAACATTTTTGTGGTTGCAAACTGTGCAGCAATGCTATTAAATGACTTATGAGATTTTATCAATAAGCTTTATAAATGTAGGTGGTAATAAAAGTCATTCATGACGTTTGATAAAGTTTGTAATGATTTTCCTCACATCGTTACTGTTTCACTAAAGTCTAACGTAAACACTGGAATATTGTAACAGAATCTTAGGAGACTGGCTAGAAATGTTTTATTTTTATTTTTATTGCAATTATTGTGATGAGGTAGTGTAGCTGTAACCCTATTTTGTATGGAGAAGATCTTGTGGTTTGTTGGAGATATCCATCTCCCTGGTCTATTTCTTGATCAGACAGCCAAAACACACCTTGTATTGTCTCGGATCGTTCTCTGTGCTTGGAGTGCCTACAGATATGCAATTTGTTACAAACAATAGTAGAAAGATTGACATTTGTCTGACAAAAATTTTAGCTCTGAAGATTAATGATAAGTGGGTTAAAACACGAGTTGAAAACACACAATTTTTTTCCTATTTCTCCGCAATGAGCAGTCAGTACATTGTCATCACAGCTGCTGCAGCCAAAGGGTTAAGGGGGGTCCAGGGGTGTTTTTAAGGGGGGCGGAAGATATCTGCGGATTTTTAACATAAGCGGGTTTCTCAGTTACCTAACCCCCGTGGATGTTAAGGGAGCTCTGTACCTGATTTCAAATCCTCTCGGACTCTACGATCCTCATCGGTCAATCTGCACATCTTCCATTTCATTCTACCACTATCTCTTCCCTGTACTTGAGTAATTCACCACATGCTCTATCAATTCCTGGGGCTTCTCCAGTTTGACTTTCTTCATTGTTTCTGCTTCTTCCATCCTACTGATCACTTCCTCCCTTCTCATTTCCCTCCTCTCCCACACATTCTCCGGCCACTTATGCATACATTACTTTCCATCTCTGTGTTTAACAATTCCTTAGTGTTCTCTCCATCTGCTCACTTCTTCTTCCTTCTCCAGCAGTCTGCTGTTTTTATCTATTACTTTCCTAATACTGTACCTTCTCTATCACCCTGTCTTACACTCTGAACCTCCATTCAGAACATTTTCCTACATTCCCACCACTTTACACTCAGATTCCTTCCAAACTCATCATCCATTCTCATCTTACTCTCCCTTACTACTCTTTTCACCCCTCTCCTCTTCTCTACATGCAACTTTCTATTCCATCTCTCAGCTTCCTCCATGCCTCTGCATCCCATCCACTCAAATTATGCTTTCTTCTTTTGTGCCACAGGTTGTTTCACCTCTTCATTTCATAATGCTCCTCCTTGCATCCCCTTTCATCTTTTCGTCACTCCACGCACTACTTCACACACTGCACAGACTTCTTCTGTGAATACCTTGCACACACCTTCCACCATCCCCCTTCTGCTCCAAATCATATTGACCCAGTTGCTCCTCCACTTCTCTCTTATATTTTGCCTTTTTTCATCCTCCTGCAACCTATCTACCTTCTTTGTATGGAATGCATCCTGCTCTTCTTTTCTCCCTCTATTCATCCATCACATTTGTACCTTGACTCTCACCACTGTTAAGTGGTCAAGAGGGCCCACATCCTCAACCAGTGTATGCCCTCATGTCCAGGACTTATCTTATTCTCTCATTCACACACACACACACATAATCAGTCAGTGCTTTCCATTCATTCAGCTCATCACCCATCCTTCTCATCACTCGCCTTGTATACCTGTGGATCATTTTGTGTCTAAAAAGGGTATTGACTATCACCATTCCCCTTTTCACACAGATGTCCGCTAGAACAGTTCCATTCTCATCCACATCGGCAGGCACACCCCGTTCACCAACTGCTCCATCCACCTTCACATTCCCTACATTTCCATTCATATCTTCAGTCAGAATCACTCTTACTTTCCTCTCAAACTTTTCCATGCATGCTTCTGCATTTGCCCCTAATTCTTCTTACACTCTGCTTGCATGGTCTTCTGTCAGCACATATATACACACAATGTCCGCCTCTATCCCAGTGATGGCTCGAGCTGCCTGGAACCACTGTCTGACTCTCTTCTTCTTCATTTCTGCAACATTCGCGGCCTTTCCTCTAACTTTCACCCTGTTGAGCACAACCTCTCCTTCTCTAAACCTCACCTTCTTTTTGTAACTGAGACTCAGCTGTCTGAGGCAACTGACTGCAGACCCTTTTCTGTATCCTCCACCTTTATACTCATTTCAAAGCCAAAGGTGGCTGTTGTATATATATACACAACGACTTATCTTACTCTCGTGTTCCTGAACTCGATTCTTCTGAATTCTCTACACTTTGGCTTCGGCTTTCCTGTCATTCTCCGACTAAATATATCTGCACAGTTTACTTATCCCCTGATTCTACTGACTATCAAAAATTCTTCGATTATCTTACTTCTACGATGGAACACATTCTATCCATTTCTCCTTTCTCTAAAATTTCCATTCTAGGATATTTCAATGTTCACCACCACCTTTGGCTCTCCTCTCCTTTCACTGATCCACCTGGTGAACAAGCCTACATTTCTGTCCTTAATGACCTAGAGCAGCCTGTACAGCACTCTACCCGTATCCCTGACTGCCTTGGAGAGAGCTCCAACATACTTGACCTCTTCTTCACAACTAATCCTTCTGCTTACACTGTTAATCTTTTCTCTCCGTTGGGCTTCTCCGATCACAACCTTATTACCTTAAACTGTCCTTTCGCTCCAGTACAGCCTGTGGACCCTCCAAAGACATGTCATCTGTGGCACTTTGGAGCTGCGGATTGGGAGGCCCTCGGACAGTACTTCTTTGATTTTCCCTGGAATGATTATTGTTTCCATGGCCAGGAGCCATCTGTGTGTGCCTTGCGCATTACGGAGGTTATTCTCTGGGACATGGAAGCATACATCCCTTTCTCATATTCTCTGACTAATTCAAGAGAGCCTTGGTTTAATCACAATTGTTCTAATGCTGTCCGCAACAAGGCGAGGGCCTATGAAAAGTACCTGAGCCAACCCACCCCTGAATCACATCTTTTTTACATTTCTGCCCAGAATCGTGCTAAGTCTGTTCTTCGCTCTGCTAAAAATACTTTCATCTGTACTAAATGCTCTCATCTCTTCAACTCAAATTCTTCCCGCTCCTTCTGGGACCTTGCCAAAAACCTTTCTGACAACCTTACCTCATCATCCTTCCTTCCTCTTTTCTACTCTGATGGTTCTGTAGCTCTTTCTTCTACTGATAAAGCAGAACTCTTCGCGCAGACTTTCTCCTCCAATTCCACCTAAGATGATTCAGGTGCTGTTCCTCCATCACTTCCCCCCTCAGACTTCCTCATGGCTGACATTAACTTCAGCTGATGTATTTTCTGCCATCAGAGGCCTCAATACTAACAAGACATGTGGACCTGATGGAGTCCCTCCTGTTGTCCTCTAGAACTGTGCTTCTGTGCTTACACCCTGCCTTGGCAAACTCTTTCGCCTTTGTCTGTTGACTTGTACCTTTCCTTCTTATTGGAAGTTTGCTCTCATTCAGCCAGTCCCAAAGAAGGGTGACCATTCCCAACCCTCTGACTATCACCCAATTGCTTTAACATCCTCTGTCTCAAAACTTTTTGAGTCAATTCTTAACAAAAAAATTTTAAAGCATCTTTCCTATCATAACCTTCTTTCTGATCGTCAGTGTGGGTACTGTCAGGGACGCTCCATTGGCGATCTCACCTACCTTTCAGACTCCTGGTCATCCTCCTTTTGGGACTTTGGCGAAAGCTTTGCCATTGCACTTGACATCTCAAAGGCTTTCGATCGAGTCTGGCATAAATCTATAATTTCCAAACTGCCCTCCTACGGTTTCTATCCTTCTATCTGTGCCTTCATCTATTGCTTCCTTTCTGGTTGTTCTATAGCTGCTGTTGTAGTTGGCCATCGTTCTTCTCCTAGATCTATCAACAGTGGTGTTCTCTGGGCTCTGTCCTATCACCAACTCTCTTCCTTTTATTCATCAGTGATCTTCTAAGCTGTGCATCTAACCCTATCCACTCGTATGCT
Organism: Coenobita brevimanus; assembly: GCF_032717465.1. Taxonomy (NCBI): domain Eukaryota; kingdom Metazoa; phylum Arthropoda; class Malacostraca; order Decapoda; family Coenobitidae; genus Coenobita; species Coenobita brevimanus. Next base: position 63,382,565 of record NC_137054.1, read on the forward strand.
GATGACTCCACCCTTCACCTTTCCATTCGGTTCCTACAACATCCATCTCAGCAGTTACTTCAACAAACAAGGGATGAGGCTATGGCACACCTAACCTTGGCTCATATTTCTGAGTGGGGTAAAAATAATCTTGTTGTTTTTAATGCATCAAAGACTCAGTTCTTACACCTATCAACCCGACAGAATCTTCCACAGGTTTACCCACTAATTTTTACTAATATTCAGCTTAATCCTGCATCATCCATGAACATGCATGGGGTTTCATTCACTCAGGACTTGTCTTGGAAAGATCATAATACGTCTCTTGTAAAATCTGCTTCTAAGAGATTAGGTGTGCTAAGGCGACTCCTTTCCTTCTTTACCCCTGCACAATTGTTGTCTCTATACAGGGGTTTTATTCGCCCCTGTTTAGAGTACAACTCCCATGTGGGGAGGCTCCCCACATACAGCTCTTCTCAGTAGGGTGGAGTCAAAGGCTTTTTGTCTCGTTAACTCTCTGCCTCTTACTGACTCCCTTTAACCTCTGTCTCTTCGCCGCCCTGTTGCATCTTTATTTCTTTTCTGTTGCTACTTCAAGGGTCACTGCTCCCTTGAACTGTCTGCTTGCATTCCTCCACTTCTACAATGGGCGCATTGCACCCGTCTAGCAGGAAACTCTCATCCCTTTTCTGTCCAGCTCTCTAATGCAAGAGTTAACTGTTACCCAGTCCTTTGTTTATGCAGCAGGTCAGCTCTGGAACTGTCTCCCCTGTCTGTATTTCCTACTAGCTATGATCTCCAGTCTTTCAGATGCAGGGTGTCCAGGCATCTCGAAATGATCGGATCTTGAATTTGGCTTTCTTTTGTTTTTCTCTTGGGAAGGAATGGTTAATGCAGGCTCGTGGCCTTTGGTTCCTTCTTCCTAGCATTAGAAAAAAAATAAAAAAAATCACCCATACCTGTACTCCCACTTTCAATCCTACTCTTATAATCCTTGGACTGACTGATCCATACTCTCTTACAGTGCCCTTCCATCTCTTGCACACAACTATACATACACTTTCCTTTGCCCTCTCATTCTCACCCACTCCCGCAGATATACAGTACTCAGTCCATACTCTCACTCTCTCATACTCTCACCTCTCCTTTTTGGTCTCAGTCAGTCCACATATATCCATGTTTGCTTCCTCAAGCATCTGAACAATCTCTCTCTTTCACCTCATCACTCATGCCCCTTGCATTCCATGTTGCCATCCTCAACATGTACTTTGTTTGATCCATGGTCTGAGGCATTTTGTTTGTCATTTTAGTCAGTTCTTTTTCTGGGAGGGACATAAACACTCCGCCAACCCACTTGACATGTAGGGAGCACATATGGGATGGTTATATGGTGACCACCAAGCATATTGCCTTGTCACTCAATGTAGAGTCATCCTGAATGGTGACCACCAAGCATATTGTCTTGTCACTCAATGTATAGTCATCCTGAAGTAGCATTACCATCAGTGAGTGGATGATGGGCATCCCAGTGACCACATATAGATAAATGGTACACACGTTTTAAGAAAGGTAACATGTGAGTCCATGATTCACCACGTTCTCGAACAGATGAAAATATCAAGAAAATTTGACAGACAATATTGGAAAATCATCTCCGCACTGGTGACGAACTGGTGAAAACCACAGGCATTTCTTGGAGTTCAGTCTCATGGATAGATGAAAATATCAAGAAAATTTGACAGACAATATTGGAAGATCATCTCCGCACTGGTGACGAACTGGTGAAAACCACGGGCATTTCTTGGAGTTCAGTCTCATGGATAGATTTATAGGTACACCATGGTCCCAATTAACGTGCCAGTTTGGTGGATGTGCTAGCACATGCTAATTGATATTGCACTAATTGATACACATAATTTATGGGGGAAAATTCTTTTGGTGAATTAGTGACTCCAACTTTAGAGGTTAAACTTTTAAACACTGATAATTGCCCTAGTACTAAATAACAGTATACAGTACATACATACATGCACACGTGTACACATACCCTCAGTGAGCTGGTCTAAACCGGTTTCCTGTCTCTCTCTCTCTGTCTCTCTTTCTCTCTCGTAAATAATACGAAGTAATACACACATATGAGAGTGGCTGAAATTGTTATATTATATTGTAAATTAATGTGATAAAATACAAAGTAGTTTAGTGATATTGTCATATGCAATATGCATTAGCTAGCAAACATTTTTGCTGTTGCAAACTGTGCAGGTATACTATGAAATGACTCATGACATTATGTCCATAATTTTTAAAATATAAGTGGTAATTCATTCATGAAGTTTTATAAAGTTTGTAATGATGTTCCTCTTATTGCTACTGTTTTGCTGAAGTCAAGCATAAACACTGGAATATTGTAATAAAACCATATGAGACTGGCTAGAAGTGTGTTTGTTTTTAGTTGTTATTTTTACTGTAATTGTTG